>NC_091727.1:71966287-72269318 GCF_042477335.2 Ovis canadensis
TCTGGACTCTTAAAAACCTGTTGTAAATGAGAGAAGTTGTACATGTGTAGAGGTATTTTTGTTTGACTCAGTATTCTTCCTGTATATTTAAAACTCTACTTTGTAAATACACACCCTACTCTAGGGCCCCTTCCAATGTAACCCACTTATAAAGTATATGATAATTTAATATACCCAAACTAAGATAGTCCTGCACATATTCTTGTCTCTTTGGGGGAAACACACACACACACACACACACACACACACACACACACACACAAACACACATATACACAACACTTCCAAATCTTTGTAGTAGATGTGTATGAAAATATAAAAAGGAAAGATTTTCTGTAGGAGTGTATTTTTATGAATACAAAATATGCTACATAAAATGATACCTGAAATTTTAAGCATGAACTTAAAATGTTCAACCAACTTTCAAGTAAGTGTAATTTGATTAAGAGTTTATGTGTGTATATGCTCCCACAATGAGTGATCTGAAGCAACTAAAGAAAGTCAGTGAAGGGTGAATTTATAAGATATGCACAAAATGGGCTCTGTCACACCAGTAAGAACTGGCTTCAACACACCACTGATAGGTTATTATCTTATGTTATCCTCTTTCAAGATATTTATACTACAGAATAGAACCTGACAAAATAGCACTGTTTAGAGAAAATAATTATTTCCTGATAGTAAAAGTGAAAATTATAGTGAGAGGAGTTTGGGGGTAAGATTGGTAAATTACTTCCTGGTACTCCTTGAATTACATTATGTTAATCAACTCCTCTTCAGCCCATCAGTTTAATAGTAATGCGGCGTAGCGTGGCATGTGAGGACTAACTGATCTGCTATGGAAGTTTTATAAATCAATATTTCCAAAGACTTGGAGTTATATGCATATTTTATGACTCTTTTCTTAAATATTGAAGTTTTTTAACATTTTAGGTTCAGATAACAATGTAGAAAGTAAAATAATAACTAATATTAAATTTTAAAAAAAACTTGCATTCACCTTATATAAGGAACTATAGAGTTCATGACCTTGTTTCCACATTATTTCATTATTTTTCCTTCTGCAAGTTCAATTACTGCTACATCTCATTTATTTTAAGCTTAACTGCCTCATTACTACTTGTTGATACATTCTTACATCCCTGTTGCCTTTGTCAAAATATGCAGTAAGAAATGAAAGTCCCTTGAGTCTGAACCAGAGCCCAAAACTCTAAAGGAGAGATCCAGGAGACACCAGGATACTGGAATTTTCCAGGGTAACTCTCAAGTCAAATATGATTTAGGAATTGGGTTCTGTACTGACTCAGTGGCCTGGCTTGCTGTATGAGGCTAATGAAAGGAGAAACTAAAATAAGAAGAGAAAAGGATCTTGGTATGTACTTACCACTAGGCATATATTAATTAAATAATGTGGATTACAGTGGAATTTTTATAAAGGCTCTGTCAAAATACCATCAGTGTCTAATAGAGGGAAAGTCCCAGGCCTAATGGAAAGTTTGACAGAATGATTTGTTGGAAAAACCTTACTTTCCTCTATATTTTCCAAAAATTCTTAAGCCTCTGACTTCAGGTATTTAAATCCCAAGGTTGGATTAAAATACCTATGTTTAACTTGGATCAAGGTAAAAACTGTTTTGGAGTTTTTCAGGAAATGGTAAAAAACAAATTCAAGAATAAGATCCTGTCAAGTTTAGCTCTTCACAAAATAAATAAGTAGAATTTATCTTCAGTAGCTTCTCTCTTTTTCAGGTATTCCTCTCTACTCTTTTTTGGAAACCTGTCCCATCATATATAAGAGGTCCCAAGTGATTTTCCTTTCCTCCCCATTAAGGGTTAATCAGACATGTCAACACAGAATTTTGACATATTTGAAGTGATCTTGCTTCACTTTGAAGAGTCCAGACATATTTTTTCATAAAACATGTCAGTCTTATTGCCTGTTTCTTCAAATGTTTTTCCCTGTGATCAGTCAATCCAATAGACACAGGGAGAAATAAAAAATATGAAGGGACCACTGAAACTAAAATAATATTATACTTATTCTTTTCTATTACAGTAACATGGGCTTCTCAGGTGGCTCAGAGGTAATAAGTCCACCTGCCAATGCAGGAGACGAGGGTTCAATCCCTCCCTGGGTACATGAATTAGTGACTAAACAACAATTATAGTAAATTGCATATAACATAAAATTTGCCATTTTAATAATTTTGAAGTATGTAAGCCTATAGTATGAAATGCATTTATAATGTAATACACCATCACTATTTAATTCAAGATGTTTTAAATCAGGTCAAACAGAAACCCTGTAAACTTTAAGCAATCATTTTTCATTCTCTCCTCTGCACAACCTAAGACCAAAACACATATGCTTTGGATTCCCATTTTATATAAATTGAATCATAAAACATATGACCTTTAGATTTTAACTTTTTTCATTCACCATTGTTTTCAAACTTTATCCACATTGTATATAACATTAGTACATCATTCCTTTTTATGGATGAACAACATTCCATTGTATTATATAAATATACTACATTTTGTTTATCAGTTGATGGAGATTTGAGTTTTTTTCTACTTTAACTGAATAATGCTGCAATAAGCATCCATGTGAAAAATTTTCTTTGAACACCTGTTTCAAGTATTTAGGGTATATTTCAAGAAATGGGGTTTCTGGCCTTGCTGTGGGGCCGCAGCTCTTCCAGCCGCCAGACAATGTAGTCTCACTTCATAGAACAGCCACTGCCCCCGCACAACCACGACAATAACTGTGAGGAGGGCGAACAGTCTCTACCATCGCCTGCCGGCCTCAACAGTTCCTAGGTGGAGCTCCCCATGAACAACAGCATTGGAAATTATAATGGAAATGGGAAGAATGGGGGGCTAGAGCATGTACCCTCCTCATTCTCCATTCACAATGGGGACATGGAGAAGATTTTTTTGGATGCACAGCATGAATCCTGACAGAGCAGTTCAAGAGGCAGTTCTCATTGCCAGCCCTTCCCCACAAGATGGGCAGATCATGTTTGATGTGGAAATGCACACCAGCAAGGACCATAGCTCTCAGTCAGAAGAAGAAGTTGCAGAAAGAGAAAAAGAAGTGGATGCTCTGAAGAAAAGCATAGACTGGGTGTCCGACTGGTCCAGTAGACCTGAAAACATTCCACGCAAGGAGTTCCACTTCAGGCACCCTAAGCGTTCCGTTTCCTTAAGCATGAGGAAAAGTGGAGCCATGAAGAAAGGGGGGATCTTCTCCGCAGAGTTTCTCAAAGTGTTCATTCCATTTCTCTTCCTCTCCCATGTTTTGTCTTTGGGGCTAGGCATCTACATTGGAAAACCACTGAGTGCGCCTTCTGCCAGCACCTACTAAGGGAGGAGAAGAGTCCCTGGGCCAGCGTGTGACTTGTGAAGTGGTGTCTTGTCACAGTAGTTTATTTGAACTTGAGACCATTGTAAGCATGACCCAACCTCCACCCTCTTTTTACGTATCCAAGTTCCAGTAAGTCTCAAATCTAGTATTTTATTCCAACTCTGTTGAGGCATTTTACTAATACCCTCATTCCCTTTTGGGCCTGTAAAACACTTTCAAATTTCCTAATAAGAGTTTACTGTCATTTAGAAATTTGCAAGGGCTTATTTTCTGCAAACGCCACCAGCAGATTGTAATTTTGTCAAGAATGCCATTGTCTTCTCTCAGTACTACCAGACCTAGACCTGCACCATTCGTGGTATAAATCTTACTCTTACAAGATAACCCACCTGTCTCTTCAAATGAGACCAGGTTGCAAATGATATGAAAGCTTTGTTGTTTTGTTTTTCAAGACAAAGGCAAGCTTCCCTAAGCTTGAATTTATAGTTATGAAAAAAGAAAACAAAAACAAATAAAACAGACAAAATATAACACTAGGAAAAAAAATATCCTGGGCAATAAAAAGTTATTTAAAAACAAAAAAAGAAGTGGGGTTTCTGGATCTTATAATATTACTATGATTAGCTTTTTGATGAACCAGTAAAATGTTTTCCATAGCAGTTGCACCATGGAACAGTCCCACCAACAAACAGAGGATTTCAGTTTCCCCATATCATCAGCAACCTTAATTATTTTCCATGTTTTGAACATGGTTATCCTAGTAAATGTGAAGTTGTATTTCATCGTGGGTTTTATTTGAATTTTACTGAGAGCAAATGACATTTGAGCATATTTTCAAGAGTCAGGCATGACTTAGTGATGAAACTACCACCATATCTTGTGCTTATTGGTCATTATCTTATTGGAGAAATTTCTATCTAGATCTCTTGTCTGTTTTTTTAAGTTTTGTTGCTTATCTTTTTTGTTGTTGAAGTATAAGTGTTCTCTATATAGTCTGAATTCATATATTCTGTATTCTTGACCTGTATTAGATATGATTTACAATCACTTCACTGTATAAGTTTAAGGCATACAGAATGATGGTTTGAATTTTATATATTGTAAAGTGTTTACCACAATTGGTTCAGCTAACATCTATCTTCTTATATAGATACAATAAAAAGAAAGGAAAAGAAGAAAAGAAAGAAAAATCTCTCTGTGATGAAAATGCTTAGGGTTTCCTTTGTTACCAAATTTCCTATATATTCTACATCAGTGTTAGCTGTAGTCATAATGTTGTACATTATATCCCTAGTACTTATTAATCTTATAACAGAAAAACTGAGTTGTTTGACCATTTTCCTTATATTCCCTGTCCCTCACTCTCTTCCTCTGGTAACCACAAGTCTGATCTCTTTTTCTATGAATTTTCTTTTAAAGATTTCATATGTAAATGAGATCATATAGTGTTTGTCTTTCTTTGTCTGACTTATCTCACTTAGCATAATGTCTTCAAAATCTATTCATGTTGTAACAAAAGGTAGGATTTCCTTGTTTATTGTGGCTAAATAATATTCTATTAAATATCTCACAAATTCTTTATTTGTGTATGCCTTGGCTATTGTAAATAATGCTGCTATAAACATGGGAATGCAAATATCATTCTTGGTTAGTGTTTTCATTTGCTTTGGTTATATTCCCAGAAGTGGAATTTCTGGATCTTGGTAGCTCTATTTTTAATTTTTTGAGGACCCTCCATATTGTTTTCCATAATGGCTGTACCAATTTGCAATCATGCCAATAGTGCATGAAGTTTCCCATTTCTCCAGATCCACACCAACATTTGCTATCTCTTGTGATATTTTGATAATGATTACTCTAAGAGGTGTGAAATGATATCTCATTGTGGTTTTAATTTGCATTTCACTAATGACTACTGCTTTCGACCATTTCAAGTGCCCATTGGCCTTTCATATATCTTCTTTAGAGTAATGTCAATTCAAGCCATTTGCCCATTTTTAAACTGGGATTTTTTTTTTTTTTGCAGTTAAGTTGTATGTGTTCTTTATAAATTTTTGATATTGACCCTTTAACAGAAATGTGATTTGCAAACATTTTCCCCATTCTGCAGTTTGTTTTTCACTTTGTTGATGATCTCTTTTGCTGTGAAGAAGGTTTTTAGTTAAGTGCTGTCCTAGTCCTATCTGTTTATTTTTCATTTTGTTGCTTGTGCTTTGCTTGTTGTATACAATAAATAATTACCAAGATCCACATCAAGGAGTTTTATTCCTCTGCTTTCATCTAGCAGTTCTATGGTTTCAGGTCTTACATTTAACTCTTTAATCCATTTTGAATTATTTTTGCTGAGTGATATAAGATATGTATCCAGTTTTATTCTTTTGCATGTAACTTTCTAATTATTTCAAAATTATCCATTTAAAAAAACTGTCTTTTTTATTGAGTATTATTGGCCCCCTTGTCATATATTATTTGACTGTATATGCTTGTATTTATTTCTGGGAACTTGATTCTTCTGTTCTATTGCTCTACTTGTCTTCTTCAATTTGCTAAGACTTCTTTGTAGCCTAACACATGTTTTATCCTAGAACATATTCAATGTAAGCTTTAGAAGAATGTGCATTTGGTTGTTACATAGAATGTTTTATATATATGTTAAGTACATTTGCCTATAGTGTTGTTCAAATCTATTGTTTCTGTATTAATTCACTTCCTGCATGACCTCCCCAGTGTGGAAAGCAGGGTTTTAAAATCCCCAAATATTACTGCAACATTTTCTACCTCTTTTTTTAGATATTATTTTTTTGTTTGTTTTATATATTTAGATGTTCACATATTGGGTACAGAAATATTTACAATTGTTATAACTTATTGTTGTTCAGTCACTGTCATGTCTGACTCTATGCAACCTCATGAAATGCAGCATCCCAGGCTTCTCTGTTCATCCCTATCTCCCTGAGTTTGCTCAAACTCATATCCATTAAGTCAATAATGCCATCTAACCATCTCATTCACTGTCGTCCCGTTCTCCTCCTGCCTTCAATCTTCCCCAGCATCAGGGTCTTTTCCAATGAGTCAGCTCTTCGCATCAAGTGGCCAAAAAAGTGGCCACTCCACAGTGGATGAAGCTCCATCAAGTGGAGCTTCAGCTTTAACATCAGTTCTTCCAATGAACATTCAGGGTTGATTAGTTAGTTAGTTCAGTCGTTCAGTCATGTCTGGCTCTTTGTGACCCCATGGACTGCAGCATGACATGCCTCCCTGTTCATCACCAACTCCTAGAGTTTACTCAAACTCGTGTCCATTGAGTCAGCAATGCCATCCAACCATCTCATCCTCTGTCGTCCCCTTCTCTTCCTGCCTTCATTCTTTCCCAGTATCAGGGTCTTTTCTAATGAGCCAGCTCTTCGCATCAGGTCACCAAAGTATTGGAGTTTCAGCTTCAACATCAGTCCTTCCAATGAATACCCAGGACTGATCTCCTTTAGGATGGACTGGTTGGATCTCCTTGCAGTCCAAGGGACTCTCAAGAATCTTCTCCAACACCACAGTTCAAAAACATCAGTTCTTCGGTGCTCAGCTTTCTTTATGTTCCAACTCTCACATCCATACATGACTACTGGAAAAACCATAGCCTTAACTAGATGGACCTTTGTAAGCAAAGTAATGTCTCTGCTTTTTAATATGCTGTCTAGGTTGGTCATAACTTTTCTTCCAACAGGGTTGATACCTTTTAAGATTGACCTGGTTTCAACTCCTTGCTGTCCAGGGGACTCTCAAGAATCTGTTCCAGTGCCACAGTTTGAAAGTATTTCTTTTTTGGCCCTCAGCCTTCTTTATGGTTTAACTCTCACATCCATACATGACTACTGGAAAAACCATACTTTGACTATATCGACCTTTGTTGGCAATGTGGTGTCTCTACATCTTAAAACACTACCTAGGATTGACATAGCTATTCTTCCAAGGAACAAGTGTCTTTTATTTTTGCAGCAGCAGTCAGTGTCTGCATTGATTTTGGAGCCCCCCTGGAATGAAATCTGACACTGTTTCCATTACTTTCCCCATCTATGCCATGAAATGATAGGATCAGATGCTGTGATCTTCCTTTTATGAGTGTTGAGTTTTATGCCAGATTTTTCATTCTCCTCTTTCACTGTCATCAAGAGGCTCTACAATTCCTCTTCACTTTCTGCCATTAAAGTGGTATCATCTGCATATCTGAGGTTGTTGATATTACTCCTGGTGATCTTGTCATTCCAGTTTGTGCTTCATCCAGCCCAGCATTTTGCATAATGTACTCTGCATGTAAGTTAAATAAGCAGGGTGACAATATACAGCCTTGAAACACTCCTTTCCTAATTTTGAACCAGTCTGTTGTTCCATATCCAGTTCTAACTATTGCTTCTTGTCCTGTGTACAGGTTTCTTGAAAGGGAAGTAAGGTGGTCTGGTATTCCCAGCTCTTTAAGAATATTTCATAGTTTGTTGTGATCCATACAGTAAATGGCTTTAGCATAGTGAATGAAGAAGAAGTAGATTTGTTTGAATCTCCTTGCCTTTTTTATGATTCAGTGTATGTTGGCAATTCAATCTCTGGTTCCTCTGTCTTTTCTAAATCCAGCTCACACATCTGGAAGTTCTCGATTCATATACTGCTGAATCCAAGCTTGAAGGATTTTGAGCATAATTTCTTGATAGAGTGACAAATTTATCATTATATAATGACTGTCTCTTTTTACCATTTAATTTAAAGTATAATTTTAAATATAAATATAACTACCTCTACTTTTTTGGTTACTTACTTCACTCTGTATGATAATCTCTTGGTCCACCCATGGCTCTGCAAATGGCACAATTTCATTTATTTTTATGACATATTCCATTATATATATGTATGACATCTATACCCATTCCTCTGTTGATAGAAATTTAGGTTGCTTCCATGTACTGGTTATTTTAAATATGGATGCTATGGATATTGGTGTGCATGTGTCTTTTAAAAATATATTTAGTTGTCTTCTGAAGGGTTAATATGGCCACAATAGGGAAAGTGGAGATGTGCTGCTTGCAAACAGGATGTTCTGCCAAGGAGACGGACACAGCCTTGAGTTCAACGGCCCCTTGCCAACAAGGGAACATTCCCTTCCTGTGATAAGAAGGGAGAAGGGGCCCTGAATAATTTCTGCGGTAAGGAGAAATTTCACTCCCTTTTGCTGTATGATAACATTTATGCACATGTGCTGTACTGGACAAGTTTGGTCATACAGTCTGGAATTCTGCCAATAGGGGATGTATATAAATAAACCACGAGCTCGCTGGCTTGCACAGTTCTTGTCCCTCTGGCCAGAGTGTATGTCTTTTGTGTGTGCATGTCTCGTATGTTCTGTGTCATTTCACTCGTAGTAACCAACATCTTCTAATCATGTGAAATTATTTTTTAGTTTTTTCTACTTATTTACTTTTATTTTTGGCTGTACTGGGTTTTCCAGCTTGCACACAGGCTTTCTCCAGTTGCAGCAAATGGGGCTACTCTCTAGTTGTGATGTGGCTTCTCTTGTTGTGGAGCACAGGCTGTAGACTGCAGGCTCCAGTAGTTGTGGTGCATGGGCTTAGTTGCTTCACTGCAAGTGGAATCTTCCTGGACCAGGGATCTAACCAGTGTCCCTTGCATTGCAAAATGGACTTTTAACCTCTGGACAACCAAGGAAGCTCTGCATACATCTTTTTGAATAATGAATTTCTCTGTGCATATGCACAGGAGTGGAACTTCTAGATCATGTGATAGTTGTATTTTTAGTTTTTTAAAGATCCTCCATACCATTCTCCATAGTAGCTGTACCAGTTTATAGTCCCACCAACAGTGTAGGAGGGTTCCCTCTTCTCCATACCCTCTCCAGCATTTATTGTCTGTAGATATTTTGATGAAATTCTGACTAGTGTGAGGTGATACCTCATTGTGGTTTGATTCGTGTTTCACTGATTAGTGATTTTGAGCATCTTTTCATGTGCCTCTTGGCCTTGTGTGTGTCTTCCTTGGAGATATGTCTGTTTGGGTCTTCTCCTCATTCTTCTTTGTTTTTTGTTTGTTTGTTTGTTTGTTTTAAATGTTAAACTGTGTGAACTGTTTGGAGATTAATCCATTGTCAGTTCTTTCATTTGCAAATATATTTTTCTGATTCTGAGGGTTGTCTTTTTGTCTTATTTATGGTTTCCTATTTTGTGTTCTAGCTCTGTGTTTCTTTCCAAAGATTGCTTTAACTATTCAGGGTCTTTTGTGTTTTCATAAGAACTGTAAACATTTTTAATGTAATTCTGTGAAATTAAGATTGCTAATTTGATAGTGATTGCATTGAATCTGTAGATAACTTTGGGGTATGTAATAATTTTCACACTCTTGATTCTTTCAATCCAAGAATATGGTATATCACTCCATCTGTTTATGTCATCTTTGATTTCTTTCATTAGTATTTTATAGTTTTCAGAGTAAAGGTCTTTTACTTCCACAGATAGATTTATTCCTAGATATTTTATTTATTTTGTTGCAGTGTTAAATAAAATTGTTTCCTTTATTTCTCTTTCTGATGTTTCATTGTTAGTGTATAGGAATGCAAGAGATTTCTGTGTATTAATTTCCTATCCTGCAACATTACCAGATTTGTTGATTAGCTAAAATAGTTCTTTGGTGGCACCTTTAGGATTTTTTTATGTATATTATCATATCACCAGCAAACAGTTACAATATTACTTCTTCTTTTCCAATTTGGATTTTAATTTCTTTTTACCCTATAATATTTATAACTAGGACTTCTAAAACTATGTTGAATAATAGTGACAAGAGTGGACATCTTCTTGTTCCTGATCTTAGAGAAAAAGTTTTCAGTTTTTGACCATGGAGAATGATGTTTGCCATGGGTTTGTCACACATGTCCTTTATTATGTTGAGGTAGGTTCCCTCTATGTCCACTTTGTGGAGAGTATTTATCATAAAATGGTTTTGAATTTTTTCAAAAGCTTTTTCTGCATCTATTTAGATTATCACATGAGTTTTATTATTCAATATTTTAATCTGGTATATCACATTGATTAATTTCTGTATATTGAAGAATATGTGCATTCCTGTGAAATATCCCAGTTTATCGTGGTGTATGATCCTTATAATGTGTTGGATTATGTTAGCTGGTATTTTGTTGAGGAGTGTCGCATCTATGTTCACCAGTGATATTGGCCTATAATTTTTTTTTTTCCCCATTTGTTATTGAGGGTAACAGGCAGGAAGGCCAAGGGTCTCCAAATGGAGGAAATTGCCTGCAAGTGTCAGACATTTTTATCTCTCTTAAGCAGCAGGAGGAAACAAACTAGCGATATTTTTTCCTTCTCTATACAAATTTAAACAGAGGTTTCTCTTAAAATTCTGTGTTGCCATAGTGACACCTGGTTTCACCTGAAGTTAACCAATGCTTTTTTCTTATGGAAATGTTTATCTGAAGCTATGCTAATGTACTATGCATTTACCCCAAACTCTGTCTTCAAGTCAGTTCTGCCTCTTGGCTCAGAACCTACTTGATAAACCAGTATGTTATACTCAGATATTGTTCCTCTAAGCTATGTAAATGAAACTATTTCTATGGTGATCTTCCCTTCTTCAAGATTCAAGTTAATCATTTTATGGTCCAAGTTAATCATTTTATGGTCCAAGATGAACCATTTGGTACCAAGTTTATCCCAAAATACATCTTATGGGTGAGGGGCCTGGTGCCATTCTGAGTTTTAAGACATTCTTTTCTTTCATTAACAGACTGCTAGTGACTATATAACATCCAGCTGAAGACTAGCAGGAGGCTACTCTTTCTGCCCCCTTCTGATGCCTATGTCAGAAGCTTTCTCTATCTCCTTTATACTTTATTAAAACTTTGTTACACAAAAGCTCTGAGCGATCAAGGCTTGTCTCTGGCCCCGGATTGAATTCTTCTCCTCAGGGGGCCAAGAATTCTGGCATCATGATTCAACAACAACCTTTAAGTATCTTTGTCTGGTTTTGGTATCAAGGTGATGGTGATCTTGTAGAATGAGTTTGGGTGTGTTCCTTTCTCTGCAAATTTTTGGAAGAGTTTGAGAATTAAATGTGTTAGCTCTTCTCTAAATGTTTGATAGAATTTTCCCATGAGGCTATTTAATCTTCGATTTTGTTGGAAAAATTTTAATTACAGTTTCAATGTCAGTGATTGTGTTTGGTCTGTTCATATTTTCTATTTCTTCCTGGTCAAGTCTTGGAAAGGTGTACTTTTCTAAGCATTTGTCCATTTCTTCCAGGTTGTACATTTTTTGACATATAATAGCTTGTAGTAGTGTCTTATGATCTTTTGTATTTCTTCAGCATCAGTTGTAACATCTTTCTAATTTCTAATTTCCTTGATTTGAGCCTTCTCCTTTTTTTCTTGTTTTTACAGTATTTTATTTTATTTTTGATTGGAGGATAATTGTTTTACAATATTGTGATAGTTTCTGGCATACATCAACATGAATCAGCCATAGGTATATGTATGTACCCTCCATATTAAAACTCTCTCCCACCTCTCTCCCCGCCACAATCTTCTAGGTCGTCACAGAGCACTGGCTTTGGGTTCCCTGTGTCATACAGCAACTTCCCACTGGCTATCTACTCTACATATGGTAATATATATGTTTCAATGCTACTCTCTCAAATCATCTTAAATTCTGTCTTCCCCAATGTGTTCAAAAGTGTCTTCTCTATGTCTGTATCTGATTGCTGCCCTTTAGATAGGTTTAACAGTACCATCTTTCAAGATTACATATATATGTGTTAATATATGGTATCTGTCTTTTTCTTTCTGACTTACTTCACTTTGTATAATAGGCTATGGGTTTATCCACCTCATTAGAAACAATTCAAATGAATTTGTTTTATAGATGAGAAATATTTCATTGTGTATATGTAGCACAACTTCCTATCCATTTATCTGTCAATGGACATCTAGGTTGCTACAAAGTCCTAGCTATTATAAATAGTGCTGCAATGAATATTGGGGTACATGCGTATTTCTCAGTTGGGTCATATGGTAGTCTTATTTTTAGTTATCTAAGGCCCTCCATAGTGTTCTCCATAGTGGTTGTATCAATTTGCATCCCCACCAACAGTTCAAGAGGGTTCCCTTTTTCCCACAGCCTCTACATTGTTTATTGCTTATGGACTTCTTGTTGATGGCCATCTATTGATGGACATTCTGACCAGTGTGAGATACTATCTCATTGTTGTTTTGATTTGGATTTCTCTAAGAAGGAGGAGTGGAGAAGGCAATGGCACCGCATTCCAGTACTCTTGCCTGGAAAACCCCATGGACGGAGGAGACTGGTGAGCTGCAGTCCATGGGGTCGCCGAGAGTTGGCATGACTCAGTGACTTCACTTTCACTTTTCACTTTCATGCATTGAAGAAGGAAATGGCAAGCCACTACAGTGTTCTTACCTGGAGAATGCCAGGGACAGTGGGCTGCCATCCATGGGATCACACAGAGTCAGACATGACTGAAGCAACTTAGCAGCAGCAGCAGCAAGAAGGAGGAGAGAGAAAAAGTTGGCTTAAAGCTCAACATTCAGAAAACGAAGATCATGACATCTGGTCCCATCACTTCATGGGAAATAGATGGGGAAACAGGGGAAACAGTGTCAGACTTTATTATTTGGGGCTCCAAAATCACTGCAGATGGTGACTGCAGCCATGAAATTAAAAGACGCTTACTCCTTGGAAGGAAAGTTATGACCAACCTGGATAGCGTAATAAAAGCAGAGACATTACTTTGCCAATAAAGGTCCGTCTAGTCAAGGCTATGGATTTTCCAGCAGTCATACATGAATGTGAGAGTTGGACGATGAAGAAAGCTGAGCGCAGAACTGATGTTTTTGAACTGTGGTGTTGGAGAAGATTCTTGAGAGTCCCTTGGACTGCAAGGAGATCCAGCCAGTCCATCCTAAGGAGATCAGTCCTGGGTATTCATTGGAAGGACTGATGTTGAAGCTGAAACTCCAATACTTTGGCCACTTCATGCGAAGAGTTGACTCACTGGAAAAGACCCTAATGCTGGGAAAGATTGGGGGCAGGAGGAGAAGGGGATGACAGAGGATGAGATAGCTGGATGGCATCACCAACTCGATGTACGTGGGTTTGGTTAGACTCCAGGAGTTGGTGATGGACAGGGAGGCCTGGCGTGCTGCAATTCATGGGGTCACAAAGAGTCGGACATGACTGAGCGACTGAACTGAACTGAATAATGAGTGATGTTGGATATCTTTTCATGAGTTTATTATCCATCTGTGTGTATTCTTTGGAAAAAGTGTCTGTTAAAGTTTTCTGCCCACTTTTTGATTGGGTTTGCTTTACTGGTATTGAGTTTCATGAGCTGCTTGTATATTTTGAAGATTAGTTATTTCTTAGTTGTTTCACTTGCTATTATTTTATCCCATTTTGAGGACTGTCTTTTCTCCTTGCTAATAGTTTATTTCATTGTGCAAAATATTTTAAGTTTAATAAGGTTCCATTTGTTTATTATTATTGTATTTCCATTACTCTAGGTGTGTCATAGAAGATCTTGCTGTGGTTTATGTTAAAGAGTTTTCTGCTTATGTTTTCCTCTAAGACTTTTATACTTCCTGGTCTTACATTTAGGACTTTAATCCATTTGGAGTTTATTTTAGTGTATGGTGTTATGAAGTCTCTTAATTATAATATTTCACATAAAACAGCCCAGTTTTCCCAGCACAACTATTGAAGAGAATGTCTTTTCTCCATTGTTATTTTTGCTTCCTTTTTCAAAGGTAAGGTGCCCATAAGTGGGTGGATTTATCTCTGAGATTTTTATTTTGTTCCATTGGTCTATATTTTTGATTTTGTGTTAGTATCATACTGTCTTAATTACTGTAGCTTTATAGTAAAGTCTGAAGAAGGGAAGGTTGATTCTTCCAGCTCCATTCTTCTTTCTCAAGAGTACTTTGCCTATTTGGTTTTTTAATATTTCCATACAAATTATGAACCTATTTGTTCTAGTTTTGTTAAAATATGCCATTGGTAGTTTGATAGGGATTTCATTGAATCTATCATTTTTACTATATTGATTCTTCCAATACAAGAGCATGGTATATCTCTCTATCTGTTTGTATTGTCTTTGATTTCTTTCATCAGTGTCTTATGGTTTTCTGCTTACCTGTCTTTTGCCTTTTAGGTAAGTTTATTCCTAAGTATTTGATTCTATTAGTTGTAATGATAAATAGGTTTATTTCCTTAATTTCCCTTTCTGATTCTTCATTCCTAGTGTATAGGAATGCAAGAGGTTCCTAGAGTATTAATTTTATATCTTGTGACTTTACTATATACATTGGTTAGTGTTAGCAATTTTCTGGTGACATATTTTGGGTTTTCTACGTAAAGAATCACATCATCTGCCAGCACTGAGTGTTATATTTCTTCTTTTCAGATCTGGATTCTTTTACTTTCTTCTCTAATTCTTCAGCAGATGAATGGATAAGAAAGCTGTGGTACATATACACAATGGAGTATTACTCAGCCATTAAAAAGAATTCATTTGAATCAGTTCTGATGAGATGGATGAAACTGGAGCCGATTATACAGAGTGAAGTAAGCCAGAAAGAAAAACACCAATACAGTATACTAACACATATATATGGAATTTAGGAAGATGGCAATGACGCCCCTGTATGCAAGACAGGGAAAGAGACACAGATGTGTACAACGGACTTTTGGACTCAGAGGGAGAGGGAGAGGGTGGGATGATTTGGGAGAATGACATTCTAACATGTATACTATCATGTGAATTGAATCACCAGTCTATGTCTGACGCAGGATGCAGCATGCTTGGGGCTGGTGCATGGGGATGACCCAGAAAGATGTTATGGGGAGGGAGGTGGGAGGGGGGTTCATGTTTGGGAATGCATGTAAGAATTAAAGATTTTAAAATTTAAAAAATAAAAAACTAAAAAAAAAAATAAAATAAAATAAAAAATAAAAAAATTAAAAAAAAAAAAAACCCTTCAAGAACTATGTTGAATAATAGTGGTGAGAGTGTGCACCCTTGTCTTGTTCCTGATTTTAGGGAAAATGCTTTCAATTGTTCTCCACTGAGAGTCATGTTTGCTGTGGGCTTGTTGTTCAGTTCAGTTCAGTTGCTCAGTCGTGTCCGACTCTTTGCAAACCCATAAATCACAGTACGCCAGGCCTCCCTGTTCATCACCATCTCCCGGAGTTCACTCACATCCATCGAGTCAGTGATGGCATCCAGCCATCTCATTCTCCGTTGTCCCCTTCTCCTCCTGCCCCCAATCCCTCCCAGCATCAGAGTCTTTTCCAGAGTCAACTCTTCCCATGAGGTGGCCAAAGTACTGGAGTTTCAGCTTTAGCATCATTCCTTCCAAAGAAATCCCAGGGTTGATCTCCTTCAGAATGGACAGGTTGGATCTCCTTGCAGTCCAAGGGACTCTCAAGAGTCTTCTCCAACACCACAGTTCAAAAGCATCAATTCTTTGGTGCTCAGCTTTCTTCACAGTCCAACTCTCACATCCATACTTGACCACTGGAAAAACCATAGCCTTGACTAGATGGACCTTACTTGGCAAAGTAATGTCTGCTTTTGAATATACTATCTGGGTTGGTCATAACTTTGCTTCCAAGGAGTAAGCGTCTTTTAATTTCATGGCTGCAGTCACCATCTGCAGTGATTTTGGAGCCCCCAAAATAAAGTCTGACACTGTTTCCACTGTTTCCCCATCTATTTCCCATGAAGTGATGGGACTGTATGCCATGATCTTCGTTTTCTGAATGTTGAGTTTAAGCCAACTTTTTCGCTCTCCTCTTTCACTTTCATTAAGAGGCTCTTTAGCTCCTCTTCACTTTCTGCCATAAGGGCGGTGTCATCTGCATATCTGAGGTTATTGATATTTCTCCCAGCAATCTTAATTCCAGCTTGTTTTTCTTCCAGTCCAGCATTTCTCATGATGTACTCTGCATGTAAGTTAAATAAGCAGGGTGACAACATACAGCCTTGACATACTCCTTTTCCTATTTGGAACCAGTCTATTGTTCTATGTCCAGTTTTAACTGTTGCTTCCTGATCTGCATACAGATTTCTCAAGAGGCAGGTCAGATGGTCTGGTATTCCCATCTCTTTCAGAATGTTCCACAGGTTACTGTGATCCACACAGTCAAAGTTTTTGGCATAGTCAATAAAACAGAAATAGATGTTTTTCTGGAACTCTCTTACTTTTTCCGTGATCCAGTGGATGTTGTCAATTTGATCTCTGATTCCTTTGCCTTTTCTAAAACCAGCTTGAACATCAGGAAGTTCACGGTTCACGTATTGCTGAAACCTGGCTTGGAGAATTTTGAGCATTACTTTACTAGCATGTGAGATGAGGTCAATTGTGCCGTAGTTTGAGCATTCTTTGGCATTGACTTTCTTTGGAATTGGAATGAAAACTGACATTTTCCAGTCCTGTGGCCACTGCTGAGTTTTCCAAATTTGCTGGCATATTGATGACTTTTATTACATGAAGTATGTTCCTTCTATGCTAAATTTCTGGAAAGTTTTTGCCATAACTTGTTGAATTTTGTCAAAAGTTTTCTCCCCAACTTTTTAGATGATCATACATTTTTCATACATCTTTCAATTTGTTAATATGCTGTATCACACTAATTGATTTATACATACCAAAGAATACTTTCATTCCTGGGATGAAATCCACTTTATCATGATGTATGATCTTTTTATTGTGTTGTTGGATTCTGTTTGCCAGAATTTTGGTGAGAATTTTTGCGTCCATGTTCATCAGTGATATTGGCCTGTAATTTTTTTTTTATTTATTTACTTGTTTGTTTGTGGCATCTTTGTCTGGTTTTGCTATCAGAGTGATGGTGTCCTTGTAGAATGAGTTTGGGAGTTTTCTTTTTTCTGCAATTTCTGGAAGAGTTTGAGCAGAATAGGTGTTAGCCCTTCTCTAAACTATTGGTAGAATTCACCTATGAAGCCATCTGGCCATGAGATTTCGCTTGTTGGAAGATTTTTTTAACAATTTTGGCTTCCTCGTTTGTGATTAGTCTGTTCTTATTTTCTATTTCTATTTTTTCCAGTTTTGTAAGATTATACTTTTCTAAAAATTTGTCCTTTTCATTCAGGTTGGCTATGTAATTGGCATATAGTTACTCATGGCAATATCTTATGATTCTTTCTATTTCTATGTTGTCTGTTGCAACTTCTCCTTTTTATTTTCTACTTTTATTTTTTTAAGACTTCTCCCCCCACCCCCTTTTTTTTTTTTGGCTAACGGTTTTTCAATTCTGTTTTCTTCTCAAAGAACCAGCTTTTAATTTGATCTTTTTTATTGTCTCCATTTCTTCTTAATATATTCCTACTCTGATCTTTATTATTTCTTTCCTTCTATTATGTTTGCTTTCTTTTGTTGTCTTTTTCTTCTTCTAGCTGTTTTATATATAAGTTTATTTTACTTATTCGATGTTTGTCTTGTTTTTAGAGGTAAGCCTGTATTAGTATAAATTTGCCTCTTAACACTGATTTTATTGCATCCCATAAGTTTTGAGTTTTCCTTGTTATTTGTTTATAAACATATTTTTATTTTCTTTTTTGATTCCTTCAGTGACCTGTTGGTTATTCAGAAGCATGTAGTTTAGCCTCCATGTGTTTCTGTTTTTTATAGTATTTTTTTCTGTAATTGATATCTAGTCTTACAGAGTTTTGGTCAGAAAAGATGCTTGAAGTTATTTAAATATTTTTAAATTTGCAAAGGCTTGATTGTGGCTTAGAATGTGGTCTACCCTGGAGAGCATTCCATGTGCACTTGAAAAAAAATGTGAAAACTATTGTTTTTTGGGGGGATGACATGCCCCGTAGATATCAATTAGGCTGTCTGGTCCAGTGTGTCTTGTAAAGCTTGTGATCCCTTACTGATTTTCTGTCTGGATGATCTGTCTATTGTGAGTGAGTATTAAAGTCCTCCAGTTTTATTTTGTTACTGTCAATTTCTCCTTTTTGACTTATCTATTGATATGCTCCCATGTAGGGTGGATATGTATTTATAATTGCTATATCTTTTTTTGACTTGATTCTTTGAACATTATGTAGTGTCCTTCTTTGCCTCTTGTAACAGTCCACATTTGCAATCTATTTTATCTAATATGAATATCACTACTCCTGCTTTCTTCTGATTTTCATTTGCATGGAATATCTTTATCCAGCCACTCTCTGTATGCATCCTTAGGTCTGAGGTAGGTCTCTTTTTGACAACATATATAGGGGTCTTGTTTTATATCCATTCAGCCAACCTCTCTTTTGGTTGGAGCATTTAGCCCATTTACATTTAAGGTAATTATTGATATATATGATCCTCTTACCATTTTCTTTATTGTTTTGGGTTTGTTTTGAATGCTTTTTAATTTTGCATTTCCTGTCTTTGGCATTTGTTGAAGAGATGGTTTTGTGGTGCTGAATTCTCTTATTTCTTTGTCGGTAAAGCTGTTGATTCTACCTTCAAATTTGAATGAGGTATTTTCTGAGTACAATACTTTTTGTTGTGGGTTTTTCTCTGTCATTGCTTTGTGCATATTTTGCCATTCCCTTATGACCTGCAGAGTTTCTGTTGAAAGATCAGTTGTTAGCCTTATGAAGATCCCCTTTTGTATTATTTGTTGCTTTTCCCTTGCTGCTTTTAATATTTGATTTTTGTGTTTAATTTTTGTTGGCTTTATTAATGTGTGTCTTGGTGTGTTTTTTTCTTGGTTTTGTCCTATATGAGGCTCTCTGGGCTTCCTGGACCTTGGTGGATATTTATTTTCCATTTCAGGGAAATTTTCTCTATAATCTCCTCAAATATTTTTCTCATGCTCTTTCCTTGTGTCTTCTTTTTAGACCCTTATGATTTGAATGTTTTACACTTTACATTGTCTCAGAAGTCTCTGAGACTGTCCTCATTACTTATTTTTTTTTTCTTTATTGTGTTCTGCTTTAATTATTTCCACTATTTTGTCTTCCTGCTCACTTGTCTGTTCTGCTGCCTCAGTTTTCTGCTGTTGTTTCCTTCTATTGTATTTCTAATATCCATTATTGTGTTTTTCATTGTTGGTTGTTTACTCTTTAATTCTTTTAGACCATTGTCAAAAATTTCTTGCATCTTCTTGATCCATCCTTCCTGTCTATTTATCTGTACATCCGTTTTGTCTTCAAGATTTTGAATCATCATTACTATCATCACACTGAATTCTTTTTCAGGTAGACTGTTTATTACTCTTCATTTGTTATCTCTTGTGGGTTTTGTCTGTCTGTTTGTTTGTTTTTATTATGTTCCTCATCTGCTGCATATTTTTCGGTCTTTCATTTTGTTTAAATTACTGTTTGGGGTTTTGTTTCTGCATGTTGGAAGGTCATAGTTCCTCTTAATGTAGTCTGTACCCCATGGGTGGAATTGGTCCAATGCCTTGTGAAGTTTCCCTGGTTGGGGGAATTTCTGCCTGCCTTCTGGTGGGTGAAGCTAGATCTCATTTCTGTGAAGGGCAATGTCATTTCTAGTAGTGTGTTTTGGGGTGTCTATGGGCTTGATATGGCTTTGGACAGCCTGTTTGCTAATGTGCAGCTTTGTGTTCCTGTTTTGCTGAAGGATTGTCATGGGGCTTCTGGGATTGTGCTTGCTGGCATTTAGGTAGGGCTTGGTTTTAGTGTTGAGTTGGAGTCATTTGTGGAATTCTCACCTATTAATGTTGCCTGGGGTTGGGAGTTCTCTGGTGTATCAAAATCTCGGGCTCAGGTTTCCTTCCTCAGATGTTCAGGTGTGACACTTTACTGTAGCACCTGGAGCTCACGTGACACATAGCACAGAAGACAAACCCCCCAATATTCTTAGTGAAGGCAACACTCAATGGTTCAGAACACCCAGAAAAACTCACACCAAAGTCCTCCAATATTTATAGGACGATCTCTGGACCTGTTGTGGGCAGTGTGGGGTCAGCACAGTTTCAGATCTGACCTTATTCCAGCTGTACTTGCTCCTAAAGTTTACAGTTACCTCTAAAGTCATCAGACTGTTCCTTGTCCATACACCAGGGGCTGAAGACCAAGGCTTATTAGGACTCAATTGCTCATTTGGGCTTGGGAGAGGGGAGGATATGGTAGCCACTGCTGGGGTTTTCCAGGGAGTGCCTGGAGCAATAGAAACCTGTTGGATCTTGTTACAGTCTGAGGTGAGTCATGTTCTCTCCCAGAGGAATTGACCCCAAGTTGTGGATCCCTAGGAAGGGTCAAGCTATTTAATCTCCCAGAAAGATATGGGCAGTACCTGTTCTTGCTCACAGCCTTGTGGTAGCTGCCAAATCTAGGGTTGGGACCATATTAGTGGTGTTTCATACACTGCCTCAGACACATTTCCTGGCTTTTGCAGTGGCAGTCATGTCTAATTCCACAGCTGGCACTCTGATGGGTTTTTCTGGTTTTGGCGGCCACTGACAGCACTCAGCCACTGTGTCAAGTGTGGTATCTGTGTCCTGGAGACAATGACTTCTTGCCACTCTGGGACACCCAATCTTTTTCTGGACTCTCTCCAAAGAAATAGCCCCCTCAGAGTATCTTCATGGCTGCCAACCCTCAACATATCCCTGGGCTCTGACACCTATGCCCAAGTCTTGACATCCCACCTCAACACTGTGCTGTGGGTGGAGGCTTGCTAGTCACTCCTTGGCACCCCACCCCTGACCTCTGCTCTGTGTGGAGGCTTGTGAGCCACCTCTTGGCTGAGAAATGATGTTCAGCAGCAATTTCTGTGGTGAATTTTCTGTTTTGCTCCCTGACATTGCACTCCACTCTGAGGTTCAAAGCTTCCCACTTGTCATGCCTGTGAGGTTTCCTAGTATGCAGAAATCTTTCTTCCTTCATGACTCCTTCTCTCAGGGCACAAACCCCCATCCAAAAACTCTTTGTCTCTTTTTATGTCTATCTTTTGTCTTACCTTCTGCTAAGGAGATTGGCTGCGCTGGAAGCTTTGGGTGTTCTGTCATAGTTCCGAAGTTATTCTGTAGGAGTTGTTCCATATTCAATTGAATTTTTTATGTGTTTGTGGGGAAGAATCTTCATATCTTACTCTGCGATTTTCTTCTAACTTCATTATCTTGTTTCTTAAGGTAGGATTTTGTTATAAACTTCCATCTGAGAACTGTTTATGCTGCATCCCATAGATTTTGTGTGTTTTTTTTTTATTTTGGTTTTCATTGTCATTTTTTCTATACATTTTTTGAATTCCTCTTAGATTTCTTAAGAAATCTAGGATATAATCTAAAATCATTAATCTGTTGGTTATTCAGAGGTATGTTGCTTAGTTTGCATGTGTGTTTCTAGCAGGGTTTTTTTTTTTAACTGCAACTGGTTTTTAAAATCAGATCATTGTGGTCATAAAAGATGTTTTATATAATTTCAATTTTCTTAAAGTTACTAAGAATTGATTTGTGACCCGAGATATGATTTATCCAGGAGAATGTTTCATGCACAGTTAAGAAGAAATTGTATTCTGCTGCTTTCAAACAGAATGACATAAATATCAGTTAGTCTCTGTGGTCTAATTTGTCATATATAGTTTGTGATTCCTTATTAATGTTCTGCCTGGAAGATATATCCACTGGTATAAATGAAATGTTAAACTCCCCAAATATTATTGTGTTACTGACGATTTACCCTTTTATGGTTGTTAGCATTTACATTATATATTGAGGTGCCCCTATGTAGGATGCATATGCCATTACAATTGTTGTGTATTCTTATTGGATTGATCCTTTAAGCATTATATAGTGTTCTTCCCTGTCTCTTTCAACAGGGTTCATTTTAAAGTATGATTTGAGTACTGCTACTGCAACTTTATTTTTATTTGCATTTACATGAAATACCTTTTTACAGCCCTTCAATTTCCATTATGTATATGTCCCTAGGTCTGAAGTGGGTCTCTTTTAGAGAACTATATGCTCTATATAGTGGTCTTTTTTGGGTATCTATCCAGTCAGTCCATGTCTTTTGTTTGAAGCATTTATATTACATTTAAGGTAACTGTCAATATGCATTTTCCTATTGTCATGTTCTTTAATGTTTTGGGTTTGTTTTTGTAGTTTTTTGCTTCTCTTGTTTCCAGCCTAGAGCAGTTCCTTCAACATTTATTGTAAAGTTTTTTTTTTTTTTCTTTTGGTACTGAACTCTTATATTTTTTCTTTGGTTTAAAGTTTTTGATTTCTCCATCAAATCTGAATCACATTGAGTCAGATTCCTGACCAACCAGTTGTAGGATTTTCCCTCTCATCATTTTAAATATATCATGCCACTCCTCCTGACCTTCAGAATTTCTGCTAAAACGTCAGCTGATAAATTTATAGAGATTCCTTTGCATGTTATTTGTTTCATTTCCTCACTGCTTTTAATATTTTTGTTTAAATTCAGTTTTTGTTCGTTTTTTTCATATATTTCTCAGCATGTTCCTCCTTGAATTTATCTTATATGGGACTGTGTGCCTCCTTGGCTTGGGTGGTCATTTCATTTCCCATTTTAGGGAAGTATTCTATTATAATCTCTTCACAAACAGGTTTAGGCACTTTCTTTTTCTTTTTCTTTTTTTTTCTTCTGGGATCCCTATAATATTAATGTTGATTGTTTAATGTTGTTCCAGAAGTTTCTGAGATTCTACTCTTTCTTTTTCATTCTTCTTCTTCTTCTTTTTTTTTTTCCTTTATTCTGTTCCTTAACAGTTTTCTCCATCATTCTTCCAGTTCTGGTTTCCCAGGTGGTGCTAGTGGTGAAGAATCTACCTGCCAATACAGGAGATGTAAGAGATGTTGATTTGATCCTTGGGTTGGTAAGATTACCTGAAAGAGGAAATGACACCCACGCTCCAGTATTCTTGCTTGGACAATGCCATGGGCAGTAGAACCTGGAGGGCTACAGTCCATGGGGCTGTGAAGAGTCAGGCACGAGTAAACACACACAAACACAGACAGGCACACACACTCAGACAGTCACACACATCTTCCAGCTCACTTATCCATCATTCTTCCTCAGTTATTTTGCTATTTATTGCTTTGTGTCTGTGTTTGTGTGTGTGTTTCTTTCTTTTTTTGTGTGTGTGTAAGTTATTGCATTGTTCATCTCTGTTTTTTCCAAATTTTAGGTCTTTTTAAACTTTTATCTCGCAATCTTTGCCTCCATTTTGCTTTGAAGATCTTGGATCATCTTTACTATTGCTACTTTGAATTCTTATTTAGATGGATAGCCTATTTCCTATTCATTTATTTAGTCTTTTTTTTTAACCTTGCTCTTTTGTCTGCAACATACTTCTCTGTCATCTCATTTTGTTCTACTTTAATGTATTTTTGATCTCCATTCTGTAAGCTACAGTGTCATAGTACCCCTTGCTTCTTGTGTCTGTCCCTTTGTGAGTGTGGTTGGTCCACTGGCTTCTATAAGATACCTGCTGGGATGAACTGATCCCTGTGTTCTGGTGGTTGGAGCTAAGTCTTGTCCTTCTGACGGACAGGATCTCATCGTTTGTGGTGTCCGTGAGCTTAGCACTTTAGACAGTCTGTCTGCTGATGGGTAGGGTTGTGTTTTTGTCTTACTATTTGGCCTGAGATATTCATCATGGAAGCCTGTAGGAAGTTGAGTGAAGCAGCATTTTGGCATTGACATGAAGACCTCTAGTTGAGTTCACACTTGTTGATATTCCATAAGGCAAGGATTTATCTGCTGATCTAGGCTCCTGGACTCAGCTCTCTCACCCCAGAGGTTCAGCCTACCCTCTGACCTAGGAACCAAGATCCTACAAGCTTTGTAGCATGGCCAAAGAAAGAAAAACATATAAACAAACAAAAGAAAAAGAAAAACAATAATCAGCAACAAGATAAAAACAAGATAGAAAAACAGACAAAGAAAACCCAAAGCAAGTGATAAAAACAAAACCAAACACAAGCAGAAAGTAAAGTGAACAAAAAACAGGAAAAGATCTGAACAAAGGAAACAAAAATGAAAATAAACAATAAAAACAAAACTAAAAACAATAAATAAAAACAAAAGCAGAAAGCAAACTAAAAAGAAAAGAATATATAAAACAACCACAAAAAAATTATCCAAAAATAAGAAAAAAGTAAAAGATAACAAAAAAACATAAAACAACAAAATGTAAATAAAAACAGAAAAATAAATTAAACTTTAACTAAAAATAAAGAAAAAATAATTTAAAAACAAAACAGAAAGAAAAACCAAATGAAATATATATTTCTTCCTGTGACCTCTGGTGAAAAATTCTTAGAGATGAGAATGCCAGACCACCTTACTTACCTCCTGAGAAACCTGTATGCAGGTCAAGAAGCAAAAATTATAACTGAACAAGGAAAAATGGAGTGGTTCAAAATTGGAAAGTGAGTACATCAAGGCCATATATGTCACCCTGCTTATTTAATTTATATGCAGAGTACATCATATGAAATGTTAGCCTGGATGGTGCACAAATTGAAATCAAGACTTCTGGGAGAAATATCAATAACCTCAGATATGCAGATGATACCTCCCTAATAGGAGAAAGCAAAGAGTAACTTAAGAGCCTCTTGATGAAAATGAAAGAGGACCTTGAAAAAGCTGGCTTAAAACTGAACTTTCAAAAAACAAGATCATGGCATCTGGTCCCATCACTTCATGGCAAATAGATGGGAAAACAATGGAAACGGTGAAATACTTTGTTTTCTTGGGCTCCAAAATCACTGCAGATGGTGATTGCAACCATGAAATTAAAAGATGCTTACTCTTCCCTGCTGGTACAGAGGTTAAAACGTCTGCCTGCAATGTGGGAGACCTGGGTTCGATCCCTGGGTAGGGAAGATCCCTTGGAGAAGGAAATGGCAACCCACTCCAGTATTCTTGCTTGGAGAATCCCATGGACAGAGGAGCCTGGCAGGCTACAGTCCACGCATCACAAAGAGTCAGACACGACTGAGCGACTTCACTTTCACTTTCACTACTCTTTGCTAGAAAAGCTATGACCAACCTAGACAGCATATTAAAAAGCAGAGACATTACTTTGCTGACAAAAGTCCATAGTCAAAGCTATGGTTTTTTCCAGTAGTCATGTATGGATGTGAGAGCTGGCCCATAAAGAAGGCTGAGTGCTGAAAAATTGATGCTTTTGAACTGTGGTGTTGGAGAACTCTCTTGAGAATCCGTTAAATTTCAAGGAGATCAAATTAGTCAATCTTAAAGGAAATCAACCTTGAATATTCATTGGAAAGAGTGATGCTGATGGCTACGTGATGCAAAGAACTGAGTCATTGGAAAAGATTGAGGGCAGGATGAGAAGGGGGTGACAGAGGATGAGACAGTTGGATGGCATCATCGACTTAGTGGAAGTGTGTTTAAGCAATCTCCGTGAGATTGTGAAGGTTAGAGAAGATTGGTGTGCTGTAGTCCATGAGGTTGAAAAGTGCCAGACATGACTGAACAACAAAAGTCCACAGCTACTAAAGCTAGATCAGTCTCAGTTTTGGGTGCTCTCTTGTCCATTTAAATATTCCGCAGTTACAAGGTGTATCAAGCAGTTCTTGGGATTTAATTCACAGCCCTGTGCAATTGCAGGAAGGGATTTCCATGCTTATTCTTAGTAGCACAGCCTGCAGGGCTCAGCTTTGGTTTTGGCCCTACCTTTGCATGTGGCCCACCCTCTGGAGTCTTTTCCCTATGCAGGAAAGAAGGGGTGAAAGCAAGAGATTATTAGGTCACACTTGCTTTCTTAGGTTTGGGGTGAAATAAGATGACCACAACTGGGGCATGCATGTTTACTCCAGTTGGATCCCACTCTAGTGCCTTTAAGGGGCAGAGATCAGCAGGAAGACTGCGGCATGCTCACTCTGGTGGGAGTCCCTCCCAAAGCCTACAGAAGCAGGGGCTTATGTGGTGGTGGGGGGGAGGGGCAGTTCCCAATAGCAGCATCACTCCTTTTGCACCACACAACAATAGCACCTCTTTTCCACGGCAGACCCTATCCTCCAGGGGCATTCCCGGCCATGAAGCTTCTTATTCCTATCTTCTCCAATTGTCTGCATGTAGCTAAGTATCTTACCCCTGTCTCTTCTTGCAGCCAACAGTGGTCCTCTCCCCACATGTGAACTTCTAACCTCACAATTTTAGCACTCATCTCCTTCCTGCACTGGCAGATTCCCATCTCAGGCAGGGTGCTTGGGACTGATTCTTGAGGAAGATTTTACAGAGGTGGCACTCAAGACCCCAGAGTCTGCATGGACAGAGGAGGCACTAGCTTGAGGGGTGGGCCAGCCTGCTCAGATGGGTACTGCTCCTAGTTCCCACAGAGGTAGGGCCCAGTGGGTTGGAAACAGGATTGCAATGGCTGTCCTGTTGCTTGTACATTACTCAACAATTATACCTTGCTTCTATGGTGGCTTTTCTTTTTCTCCAAAATTTCTTGGTTTTGGAGCTCCTTACTCCAGTCCCTTCAGGTTCTCTCTTCACAGGCAACAGCTATCCCCTTCCTGGGCCACCCTGTAAACTCCACTTTCCAGCTCCCAGTCCCCCTCCATACCAGGAGACACACAACTCAGGCTGGGGTGCACAAGGCTGCAGCACAGACCACATACACTTATGTTACTCTGTCTTTCCTTCCACAGACTGTTGCTGCATTCCCCTCTGATCCCTTGAAGCTCTGTCTCTCTGCCCAGCTGATTTCCCCACTGTGAGAGTATTTCTCTGAGTGAGGGAACCTCTCCTCACTTTCAGCTCTCCATCAGGTCCTGGTCCCATTCCACATCTTTCTTTCATTATATGTTGTTGCATGTTTTTTTTTTTTTTTTCCTGTCCTTTTAGGTATCCAAGATCTTCTGCTGGTGTTCAGCAGATACCCTGTGAGAACTGTTCCATTTATAGATGTATTCTTGAAGTACTTGTGAAGAAAAGCATATTCCACATCCTATTCTGCCATCTTGACTCTTCTCCCTTTTTATGATTACTATTTGCTTAAGATAACTTTTGTTATCCCTTTACACTAAGTCTATTTATGTTTAAGGACAAATTGAAACTCTTGAAGGCAGCATGTTATTGAAATTTTTAAAATTCATTCAACTATTCTGTATTTTCATTGATGAATTTTATGTGCCTACATTTAAATTAATTAGTTATAGGTTGATATCTATTTTGATGTTTTTCATTTTTTCCTGCTTGTTTTACAGTGCCATCATTCTTTGCTTCTTATACTGCTTGTTTTGTTTGTGTATGTTTTTATGTCATTTGCTATTAATATGCTTTGACTTTATCATGTTTTAATGTAATTACTACCAAATTTCTTCCTTGTGGTTTTCATGAGGCTTACACAAAATACCTTAAACTTATACAACTCTATTTTAAAATGCTAACAACTTCTAGAGAATTCCTAAACTTTGCACTTTTAATTCTCCTTCTCACATTCCAGGTTACTGATTTTACACTTAACATGTTTTTATATTATTTAGGGAAGATCCACTGGAGAAGGGATAGGCTACTCACTCCAGTATTATTGGGGCTAGTAAAAGATTTTTGCATTTGTAGTTGTTTTTAACTTTTAAACTAGAGTTGTAAGTGAATGATGCATTACTCTTACCATATTGCAAAATCTAACTATGACTATATATTTACCATTACCAGTGAGATTTATGCAGAGATTTACATGAGGCCAATTAGTTTTCTCTCACTTCCACTCAAATAACTCACTTTACATTTTTTGTAGGGCGAGTCTAATGGTAGGTAACTCTCAGCTTTTGTTTGGAAAAGTCTGTTCTTCCTTTGTATCTGAAGGGCATTACCCTGTGTGTAAAAATTCTTGATTCATAGCAATTTTATTTTAATATTTTTAATATGTCACTCCATTATTTTATGGCCTAAAAATTTTGTGAAGAAATCTACAACAGTAGATTTTTGAGAGTTCCCTTGCAAATAAAATCTTTTGAGAGTTTCCTTGAACATAAATCCTCTTATTTCTCTGGCTACTATTAAAATTCTTTTTTTTGTCTTTGGATAATTTATTTTTTTTTTAATTTTAGTTTTTTATTTTTTAAATTTTAAAATCTTTAATTCTTACATGCATTCCCAAACATGAACCCCCCTCCCACCTCCCTCCCCATAACAACTTTCTGGGTCATCCCCATGCACCAGCCCCAAGCATGCTGCATCCTGCGTCAGACATAGACTGGCGATTCAATTCACATGATAGTATACATGTTAGAATGTCATTCTCCCAAATCATCCCACCCTCTCCCTCTCCCTCTGAGTCCAAAAGTCCGTTATACACATCTGTGTCTCTTTCCCTGTCTTGCATACAGGGTCGTCATTGCCATCTTCCTAAATTCCATATATATGTGTTAGTATACTGTATTGGTGTTTTTCTTTCTGGCTTACTTCACTCTGTATAATCGGCTCCAGTTTCATCCATCTCATCAGAACTGATTCAAATGAATTCTTTTTAACGGCTGAGTAATACTCCATTGTGTATATGTACCACAGCTTTCTTATCCATTCATCTGCTGATGGACATCTAGGTTGTTTCCATGTCCTGGCTATTATAAACAGTGCTGCGATGAACATTGGGGTACATGTGTCTCTTTCAATTCTGGTTTCCTCGGTGTGTATGCCCAGCAGTGGGATTGCTGGGTCATAAGGGAGTTCTATTTGCAATTTTTTAAGGAATCTCCACACCGTTCTCCATAGTGGCTGTACTAGTTTGCATTCCCACCAACAGTGTAGGAGGGTTCCCTTTTCTCCACACCCTCTCCAGCATTTATTGCTTGCAGAATTTTGGATCGCAGCCATTCTGACTGGTGTGAACTGGTACCTCATTGTGGTTTTGATTTGCATTTCTCTAATAATGAGTGATGTTGAGCATCTTTTCATGTGTTTGTTAGCCATCCGTGTGTCTTCTTTGGAGAAATGTCTATTTAGTTCTTTGGCCCATTTTTTGATTGGGTCGTTTATTTTTCTGGAATTGAGCTGCAGGAGTTGCTTGTATATTTTTGAGATTAGTTGTTTGTCAGTTGCTTCATTTGCTATTATTTTCTCCCATTCAGAAGGCTGTCTTTTTCTTCTATTTCTCCTCTAATTTTTATTTCTATAACCTAGTATTACTATTTTTTTTTTTTTTTAAAAGACTTTTTTTTTTTTTAAGGCAAACACCATGTATACTCTTTGGATGGTTGTTGGTGTTTTGTTTTGTTTTGTTTTTTGTTTGTTTGTTTTTTAATAATTCTTTTTTTTTTCTTTCTTCCTTTTCCCTTCTGCTTTTCTTTAATATTGTATCTTTGAAAATCCAACCTCTACTCCAGATTTTTAATCTTTGCTCTTAGGTTTTTGTTGTCAATTTTGTACATTTAAAAACCCAAACTTCACTACCCAAGTTTACCTGAGAGCGAGATTACTGGCTTGACCACTCTCTCCTCCTCTGGACTCTCCTTTTTCTCCTCCAGGTGGCCTCTGTCTCTTTTCTCCCCCATCTCTTCTCTATCCAACTCTGTGAATCTCTGTGTGTTCCAGACGGTAGAGAACACCTAAGGAACTGGTTACTGGCAGGATTTGTCTCTCTCCTACTCATTCCTCTCTCTTATCCTCCTGGTCACCTCTGTCTACTTCCTCCCTCTCCTCTTCCCCGTATAACTCTGTAAATACCTCTGAGCGGTCCAGACTATAGAGCGCACATAAGGAAGTGACTACTGGCTAGCTTGCTCTCTCCTCTCTTGATCTCACCGCATCTCATTCCAGTTACCTCTAACTACCCCCTCCATCTTCTCTTCTCCTTGTAACTCAGTGAACCTCTCTGAGTGTCCTTCAATGTGGAGAAACTTTTCATCTTTAACCTAGATGTTTTATCATCGGTGCTGTATAGATGGAGAAGTCTAGAGGCTACTGTAAAAATAAAACTGAAAACCAGAAGCAGGAAGCTTAAACCCAAAGCCTGAAAACATTAGAGAACTCTTGAATTCAGGGAACATTAAGCAATAGGAGCTCATCAAATGCCTTCATACCTGCACTGAAACCAAGCTCCACCCAAGGGCCAACAAGTTCCAAAACAAGACATACCACCCAAATTCTCCAGCAACACAGGAACACTCCCCTGAGCCTCAATATACAGGCAGCTCAAAATTATCCCAAAACCTTTGATGTCTCATAACCCATTACGGGTCACTCCACTGCACTCCAGAGAGAAGAAACCCAGCTCCACCCACCAAAACTCCAACACAAGCCTCCCTAACCAGGAAACCTTGACAAGCCACTGATAGAACCCCACCCAAAGTGAGGAAGCTCCATAATAAAGAGAACTCCACAAATTATCAGAATATAAAAAGGCCACCCCAAACACAGCAATATAACCAAGATGAAGAGACAGAGGAATACTCAGCAGGTAAAGGAACAGGAAAGTTGCCCACCAAACCAAACAAAAGAGGAAGAAGTAGGGAATCTACCGGAGAAAGAATTCCGAATATTGATAGTGAAAATGATCCAAAATCTTGAAATCAAAATGGAAACACAGATAAATAGCCTAGAGACAAGGATTGAGAAGATCTTTGGATAATTTAATTGTGATGTGTCTATCTGTGTGCTCGGTCACTCATGTCCGACTCTTTGCGATCCTATGGACTATAGCCTTCTAGGCTCCTTTATCTATGGAATTCTCCAGGCAAGAATACTGGAGTGGGTTGCCATTTCCTTTTCCAGTGTCTATTTTATTCAAACCTATTTTGAACATTTTAGACTTGAAATCTGGATGTCCATTTATCTCTTTACGTTTAAGAAACTTTCAGTCATTTTGCTTTAAATATATTTTCTATCTCTTTCTCTCCTGAGATTCTTATAATGTATGTATAGTTTACTGTGATTGTGTCCCATGAATCCCATAAGCTTTCTTAAATCTTTATGTATTCTTTCTTTTTTATACTCCTCTGACTGGGCAATTTCTAATGTCCGTTCTTCCATGTTTCTGATTATTTCTTCTGCATGGCTGAGTCTATTTTTGAAATTCTTTACTGAGTTCTTTAGTTCTATTCTCGTATTTTTCAGTGCTAGGATTTCTTTTTGGCTTTTGGATGATTGCTGTTTCCTTATCTAACTTCTCATTTTGTTCATGAAATTTTACCTAATTGTATCTAGTTATCTGTCTGTCATTTCTTGTAATAATAGTTCACTAAACTTTCTTGAAAGGATTATACTGAATTATTTGTCTGACAGCTCATAGATCTCCATATCTTATTGTAAATTATTGGAGTTTTATTTTATTTGGTTGTGTCATATGTCCCTGATTCTTATGATTCATGATTCCACACACTAATATCTGTGCATTTGAATAATCAGGTTTTTCTTCTACTCTTTACAGGTCTGCTTTAGCATAGACAATTCATTCTTTCCCAGACAGCTTAGTTTGGAGTTCTGGCTATGTCTGCTGGTAATGCCCTTGAACATGTTGGACCAGTTATTGTGGTCTATATTTGATGAGGCAGCTATTCGAGCTCTGAGGATGAGAATCTGAGTTTCTGCCCCTGGCTGAGAAAAGTTGGTAGGAGTCTGAGTTGGTTGACTCTATGTGTGAGGCTGTTGAATAGGCTTAATATTTACATTGAATTTCTGGTTGCACTTACTAGAGGGTGAGGATTGGATACTATATATAATAGTAAATGTAGCTGTGAATTATCCTTTTTTTCTGTTAATATTGTTGTTGTTGTTGTTTAATAAAATATTTTATTATTTTTAATATAAATTTATTTATGTTAATTGGAGGCTAATTACTTTACAATAATGTATTGGTTTTGCCATACATCAACATGAATCTGCCACAGGTGTACATGTGTTCCCCCCCCCGAACCCCACTTCCACCTCCCTCCCCATACCATCCGTCTGGGTCATCCCAATGCACCAGCCCTGAGCATCCTTTGAACCTGGACTGGTGATTCATTTCACATATAATATTATACATGTTTCAATGTGATTCTCCCAAATCATCCCACCCTCGCCCTCTCCCACAGAGCCCAAAAGGCTGTTCTATATATCTGTGTCTCTTTTTCTATCTTGCATACAGGGTTGTCATTACCATCTTTCTAAATTCCATATATATGTATTAGTATACTGTATTGGTGTTTTTCTTTCTGGCTTACTTCACTCTGTATATACGGGCTTCCCTGGTGGCTCAGAGGTTAAAGCGTTTGCCTGCAATGCGGGAGACCTGGGTTCGATCCCTGGGACGGGAAGATCCCCTGGAGTATGGCAACCCATTCCAGTATTCTTGCCTGGAGAATCCCATGGATGGAGGAGCCTGAAGGGCGACATTCCACGGGGTCGCAAAGAGTTAGACACGACTGAGCGACTTCACTTTCACTCTGTATAATAGGCTCCAGTTTCATCCACCTCATTAGAATGGATTTAAATGTATTCTTTTTAATGGCTGAGTAATACTGCACTGTGTATATGTAACACGGCTTTCTTATCCATTCGTCTGCTGATGGACCTCTAGGTTGCTTCCATGTCCTGGCTATTATACACAGTGCTGCTATGAACATTGGAGTACACGTGTCTCTTTCAATTCTGGTTTCCTTGGTGTGTATGCGCAGCAGTGGGATTGCTGGGTCGTAAGGCAGTTCTATTTCCAGTTTTTTGAGGATCTCCACACTGTTCTCCATAGTGGCTGTACTAGTTTGCATTCCCACCAACAGTATAAGAGGGTCCCCTTTTCTCCACAGTCTCCCAAGCATTTATTGTTTGTAGATTTTTGATAGCAGCCATTCTGACCAGCATGATAGTACCTCGTTATGGTTTTGATTTCCATTTCTCTGACAATGAGTGATGTTGAGCATCTTTTCATGTGTTTGTTAGCCATCGGTATGCCTTCTTTGGAGAAATGTCTGTTTAGTTCTCTGGTGCATTTTTTGATTGGGTCCTTTATTTTTCTGGAATTGAGCTGCAGGAGATGCTTGTATATTTTTGAGATTAATTCTTTGTCAGTTGCTTCATTTGTTATTATTTTTTTCTCATTCTGAAGGCTGTTTTTGCTTATAGTTTCCTTTGTTGTGCAGAAGCTTTTAATTTTAATTAGGTCCCATTTGTTTATTTTTGCTTTTATTTCCAATATGCTTGGAGATGGGTCATAGAGGATCCTGCTGTGATTTATGTCGGAGAGTGTTTTGCCTAGATTCTCCTCTAGGACTTTTTTACAGTCTGGTCTTACATTTAGATCTCTAATCCATTTTGAGTTTATTTTTGTTCATGGCGTTAGAAAGTGTTCTAGTTTCCTTGTTTGACACGTGATTCACCTCTTTTCCCAGCGCCACTTGTTAAAGAGATTGTCTTTTCTCCATTGCAAATTCTTGCCTACTTTGTCAAAGATAAGGTGTCCATAGATGCGTGGATTTATCTCTGGGCTTTCTATTTTGTTCCATTGATCTACATTTCTGTCTTTGTGACAGTACTGTAATGTCTTGATGACTGTGGCTTTGTAGTAGAGCCTGAAGTCAGGCAGGTTGATTCCTCCAGTTCCATTCTTTTTTCTTAAGATTGCTTTGTCTCTTCGAGGTTTTTGTATTTCATACAAATTGTGAAATTATTTGTTCCAGATCTGTGAAAAATATCGTTGGTAGCTAGATAGGGATTGCATTGAATCTAGTATACTCATTTTCACTGTTTCAATTTCTGATCCATGAACATGGTATATTTTTCCATCTATTAGTGTCCTCTTTGATTTCTTTCACCAGTGTTTTATAGTTTTCTATAAATAAGTCTTTTCTTTCTTTAGGTAAATATATTCCTAAGTATTTTATTCTTTTCATTGCAATGGTGAATGGTATTGTTTCCTTAACTACTCTTTCTATTTTCTCATTATTAGTGTATAGGAATGCAAGAGATTTCTGTGTGTTGATTTTATATCCTGCAACTTTATTATATTTATTGATTAGCTCTGGTACTTCTCTGGTGGAGTCTTTAGGGTTTTCTATGTAGAAGACCATGTCATCTGCAAACAGTGAGAGTTTTACTACTTCTTTTCCAATTTAGATTCCTTTTCTTTCTTTTTTTGCTCTGATTGCTGTGGCAAAAACTTCCAAAACTATGTTGAATAGTAGTGGTGGAAGTGGGCACCCTTGTCTTATTCCTTAGTTTAGGAGAAATGCTTTCAATTTTTCACCATTGAGGAAAATGTCTGCTGTGCGTTTATCATATATAGCTTTTATTATGTTGAGGTATATTCCTTCTATTCTGCTTTCTGGAGAGTTTTTATCATAAATGGATGTTGAACTTTGTCAAAGGCTTTCTCTTCATCTATTGAGAGAATCATATGGCTTTTATTTTTTCAATTTGTTAATGTGGTGAATTACATTCATTGATTTGCGGATATTGAAGAATCCTTGCATCCCTGGGATAAAGCCCACTTAGTCATGGTGTATGATCTTTTTAATGTGTTGTTGGATTCTGATTGCTAGAATTTTGTTAAGGATTTTTGCATCTATGCTCATCAGTGATATTGGATTGCACTTTTCTTCTCTTGTGGCATCTTTGTCAGGTTTTGGTATTAGGGTGATGGTGGCCTCATAGAATGAGTTTGGAAGTTTACCTTCCTCTGCAATTTTCTGGAAGAGTTTGAGTAGGATAGGTGTAGCTCTTCTCTAAATTTTTGGTAGAATTCAGCTGCAAAGCTGTCTGGTCCTGGGTTTTTGTTTGCTGGAAGAATTCTGATTATAGTTTCCATTTCTCTGCTTGTAATGTAAGATTTTCTATTTCTTCCTGGTTCAGTTTTGGCAAGTTGTGCTTTTCTAAGAATTTGTCCATTTCTTCCACTTCGTCCTTTTTATTGGCATATAATTGCTGATAGTAGTGTCTTATGATCCTTGGTATTTCTGTGTTGTCTGTTGTGATCTCTCCATTTTCATTTCTAATTTTATTGATTTGATTTTTCTCCCTTTGTTTCTTGATGAGTCTGGCTAATGGTTTGTCAATTTTATTTATCCTCACAAAGAACCAGCTTTTGGTTTTGCTGATTTTTGCTATGGTCTTTTTGTTTGTTTCTTTTGCATTGATTTCTGCCCTAATTTTTAGGATTTCTTTTCTTCCACTAACCCTGGGGTTCTTCATTTCTTCCTTTTCTAGTTGCTTTAGGTGTAGAGTTAGGTTATTTATTTGACTTTTTTTTCTTGTTTCTTGAGGTATGCCTATATTGCTATGAACCTTCATCTTAGCACTGCCTTTACAGTGTCCTACAGGTTTGGGATTGTTTTGTTTTCATTTTCATTCGTTTCTTTGCATATTTTGATTTCTTCTGTGATTTGTTGGTTATTCAGCCTCCATATGTTGGAATTTTTATTAGTTTTTCTCCTGTAATTGAGATCTAATTTTACTGCATTGTGGTCAGAAAAGATGCTTGGAATGATTTCAATTTGTTTGAATTTACCAAGGCTAGATTTATGGCCAAGGATGTGATATATCCTGGAGAAGGTTCCATGTGCGCTTGAGAAAAAGGTGAAATTCATTGTTTGGGGTGAAATGTCCTAGAGATATGAATTAGGTCTAACTGGTCTATTGTATCATTTAAAGTTCGTGTTTCCTTGTTGATTTTCTGTTTAGTTGATCTATCCATGTGTGTGAATGGGGTATTAAAGTTTCCCACTATTATTGTGTTATTGTTAATTTCCCCTTTCATATTTGTTAGCATTTGTCTTACATATAGTGGTGCTCCTATGTTGGGTGCATATATATTTATAATTGTTATATCTTCTTCTTGGATTGATCCTTTGATCATTATGCAGTGTCCCTTTTTGTCTCTTTTCACAGCCTTTGTTTTAAAGTCTATTTTATGTGATATTTGTATGGCTACTCCTGCTTTCTTTTGGTCTCTATTTGAGTGGAATTTTTTTTTTTTAGCTCTTCACTTTCAGTTTGTATGTGCCCCCTGTTTTGAGGTGGGTCTCTTGTAGACAAAATATATAGGGGTCTTGTTTTTGTATCCATTCAGCCAGTCTTTGTCTTTTGGTTGGGACATTCAACCCATTTATGTTTAAGGTAGTTATTAATAAGTATGATCCTGTTGCCATTTACTTTATTGTTTTGGGTTCGAGTTTATACACCCTTTCTGTGTTTCCTGTCTAGAGAAGATCCTTTAGCATTTGTTGGAGAGCTGTTTTGGTGGTGTTGAATTCTCTCAGCTTTTTCTTGTCTCTAAAGCTTTTGATTTCTCCTTCATATATGAATGAGATCCTTGCTGGGTACAGTAATCTGGGTTGTAGGTTACTTTCTTTCATCACTTTAAGTATATCCTTCTATTCCCTCCTGGCCTGAAGAGTTTATATTGAAGATCAGCTGTTATCCTTATGGGAATAACACACCTGTTGTGTGTTATTTGTTGTTTTATTCCCTACTGCTCTTAATATTTGTTCTTTGTGTTTGATCTTTGTTAACTTGATTAATATGTGTCTTGAGGTGTTTCGCCTTAAGTCTATCTTATTTGAGACTCTCTGGGTTTCGTGGACTTGAGTGATTATTTCTTTCCCGAGGTTAGGCAAGTTTTGAACTATTATCTACTCAAGTATCTTCTCAGTCTTTCTTTTTGTCTTCTTCTTCTGGGACTCCTATGATTCGAATGTTGGGGCATTTAACATTCTCCCAGAGGTCTCTGAGACTGTTCTCATTTCTTCTAATTCATTTTTCTTATTTTCTCTCTAATTCATTCATTTCTACCATTCTATCTTCTTCCTCACTAATTCTATCTTCTTCCATTATTCTACTGTTGGTTCTCTCCAGAGTGTTTCTGATGTCATTTATTGCATTATTCTTTATATATTAACTGTTTTTTATTTCTTCTAGGTCCTTGTTAAACCTTTCTTGCATGTTCTTTATCCTTGTCTCCAGGCTATTATCTGTGATCCCATTTTGTTTTCAAGATTTTGGATCATTTTCACTGTCATTATTTGGAATTCTTTATCAGGTAGATTCCCTATCTCTTCCTCTTTTGTTTAGTTTGGTGGGCATTTATCCTGTTCCTTTACCTGCTGGATATTCCTCTGTCTCTTCTTCTGTGTTTGGTCTGGTCTTTCTGTATTCTGGCAGTTTGTGGAGTTCTGTTTATTGTGAAGTTTCCTCACTGTGGATGGGGTTGTACAGGTGGCTTGTCAAGGTTTCCTGGTTAAGGAAGCTTGTGTCTGTATTCTGGTGGGAGGAGCTGCATTTCTTCTCTCTGTAGTGCAATGAAGTGTCCAGTAATGAGTTATGAGATGTCAATGGGCTTGGAGTGACTTTGGGCAGCTTGTATATTAACGCTCAGGGCTGTGTCCCTGTGTTGCTGGAGAATTTGTGTGGTATGTCTTGTTCTGGCACTTGTTGGCCCTTGGGTGGTGCTTTGTTTCAGTGTACATGTGGAGGCATTTGAAGAGCTCCTGTCGATTAATGTTCCCTGGAGTCAGGAGTTCTCTGATGTTCTCAGGATTTGCACTTAAGCCCCCTGCTTCTGGTTTTCACTCTTATTTTTACAGTAGCCTCAAGACTTCTCTGTCTATACAGCACTATTGATAAAACATCTAGGTTAAAGATGAAAAGTTTCTCCATAGTGAGGGACACCCAGAGAGGTTCACAGAGTTACATGGAGAAGAGAAGATGAAGAAGGGAGATAGAGGTGGCCAGGAGGATAAAGGGAGGAATCAAAAGGAGAGAGACAGATCCAGCCAGTAATCAGTTTCCTAAGTGTTCTCCACTATCCGGAACACACTAAGAGATTCACAGAGTTGGGTAGAGATGAGAAGGGGGAGGGAGGAGATAGAGGCGACCTGGTGGAGAAAAGGAGAGTCCAAAGGGGGAGAGAGCAGTCAAGCCAGTAATCTTGCTCCCAGGTAAAAATGCATACTGAAGATTGGGTTCTTAAAGGTACAAAATTGATAACAAATACCAAAGAGCAATGATTAAAAGTATAGAGTAGAAGTTGGATTTTCAAAAATACAATATTAATGAAAAAAAGTCACAAAATTTATAAAATATCTATATACATATGAAGTTTGCTTTAAAAAATAGGGTTTCTCTTTTGTAGGTTATAAAAATGAAAATTAAAGGAGTATTACAGGACTTAAAATAAAAAAAAAAACATTTAAACATTAAAGAATGGTAGTAAAAATAGTAAAATATATCTAGGACTTTATCTGGTGTTGTTGTGGGCAGTGTGGGGTCAGTTCATTTTTGGATAGTTCCTTGATCCAGTTTATATTTCTCAAGATCTATAGGACCCTTCCTATGTAGTTGGCACTAACTGCAGGGTTTTAATCTATTGTACCTGTCAATTCCAAGGAGGTTCCCTCTGTTTTAGCTTGTTCTGTTTGCTGGTCTCTTCAATGTCTAATTTCCACCCTGACACAAGGGGGTGGTGGTGGACACTATTTTAGGCTCACTTGTTCAGTCGTGCTGTGGAGAGGGAGGCCCACTGCAAACAAATAACACTGGCATGTGCTTGTAGTGTATCGGCCACACTAGGTTTGCCCCCAGTCACGGCATGTGTGCTTTCCCTGTCTACATTGCTTAGGCTCTAAGTTGCTCTGCCAGGAACTGTCTGAGGTCGACCCTGGGTTGTATGCACTTACCAGGTTTCAGCTGCTCAGGTTCAGGTACTTGGGTAGTCCTCAGAGGCTCAGACTTGGTTGGGCCTGCATTTTGTGCCCTTCCCAGATCCAAGCAGCTCAGGTGACCAAGTGTTTGACCAGCATGGTCGCTGCGACTTATCACCTTCCCTGGACCTGATGCTCGGTTTTCTGGGTGTATAACCAGTGTGCCTTCTCAGGCGGATGTTGACCATCCAGAACCCCAAGAAGTCTTGATTACCAACGAAGTCTGCTTGCTGTTTGGTAGATAATGCCTCTCTGGGGCTGCAATCGCCCCCTTCCAGTTCTGGCTGCCCTCACCTACCTGTCACTGGAGGGGAATAGCCTGGTCGGCAGCCTGCTAGCTCTGCTCAGTCCTTTGTTCTATGAGTGGGCCTGGCGATGTCTTAGGTTAGGGTTTTCCCATGGTAGCTATCCCACAGTCTGGTTTGCTAGCCCGCATTAGTTCCCTCAGATTGCCCTCGGGGCCTAGAGGTCCAGTCCTTACTCTATGCAATGCAGCCCGTGCCTCCCCTGTCCAGTCCATGCTTGCTAGTGGTGGATGCAGGCATCTGTGCTGCTTCTCCCCTAGGGGAGTTACCATTGGGCATGTAATCTGTGACTTTTAATATTTATTTATTTTTCCTCCCTGTTATGTTGCCCTCTGTGGTTCCAAGGCTCGCCACAGACTCGAATGTGAGAGTGTTTCCTGATGTTTGGAAAATTTTTTCTTTTTTAAGACTCTCTTCCTGAGATGGAGCTCCGTCCCTACCTCTTTTGCGTCTCTTTTTGTCTTTTATATTTTTTCCTACCTCCTTTCAAAGACAATGGGCTGCAGAGATAAATCCACACACATATGGACACCTTATCTTTGACAAAGGAGGCAAGAATATACAATGGAGTAAAGACAATCTCTTTAACAAGTGGTGCTGGGAAAACTGGTCAACCACTTGTGAAAGAATGAAACTAGATCACTTTCTAACACCGCATACAAAAATGGATTAAACTCAAAATGGATTAAAGATCTAAATGTAAGACCAGAAACTATAAAACTCCTAGAGAAGAACATAGGCAAAACACTCTCAGACATAAATCACAGCAGGATCCTCTATGATCCACCTCCCAGAATTCTGGAAATAAAAGCAAAAATAAACAAATGGGATCTAATTAAAATTAAAAGCTTCTGCACAACAAAGGAAAATATAAGCAAGGTGAAAAGACAGCCTTTGGAATGGGAGAAAATAATAGCAAATGAAGCAACTGACAAACAACTAATCTCAAAAATATACAAGCAACTTATGCAGCTCAATTCCAGAAAAATAAACGACCCAATCAAAAAATGGGCCAAAGAACTAAATAGACATTTCTCCAAAGAAGACATACGGATGGCTAACAAACACATGAAAAGATGCTCAACATCACTCATTATTAGAGAAATGCAAATCAAAACCACAATGAGGTACCACTTCACACCAGTCAGAATGGCTGCGATCCAAAAATCTGCAAGCAATAAATGCTGGAGAGGGTGTGGAGAAAAGGGAACCCTCCTACACTGTTGGTGGGAATGCAAACTAGTACAGCCACTATGGAGAACAGTGTGGAGATTCCTTAAAAAATTGCAAATAGAACTCCCTTATGACCCAGCAATCCCACTGCTGGGCATACACACCGAGGAAACCAGAATTGAAAGAGACACATGTACCCCAATGTTCATCGCAGCACTGTTTATAATAGCCAGGACATGGAAACAACCTAGATGTCCATCAGCAGATGAATGGATAAGAAAGCTGTGGTACATATACACAATGGAGTATTACTCAGCCGTTAAAAAGAATTCATTTGAATCAGTTCTGATGAGATGGATGAAACTGGAGCCGATTATACAGAGTGAAGTAAGCCAGAAAGAAAAACACCAATACAGTATACTAACACATATATATGGAATTTAGGAAGATGGCAATGACGACCCTGTATGCAAGACAGGAAAAAAGATACAGCTGTGTATAACGGACTTTTGGACTCAGAGGGAGAGGGAGAGGGTGGGATGATTTGGGAGAATGGCATTTTAACATGTATACTATCATGTAAGAATTGAATCGCCAGTCTATGTCTGACGCAGGGTGCAGCATGCTTGGGGCTGGTGAATGGGGATGACCCAGAGAGATGTTGTGGGGAGGGAGGTGGGAGGGGGGTTCATGTTTGGGAACACATGTAAGAATTAAAGATTTTAAAATTAAAAAAATAAAAAAATAAAAAATAAAAAAATAAAAATAAAATAAAAAAGTAATAAACTTCAATAAAATATACTGAAAAAAAAAAAAAACAAAGACAATGGGCTGCTTTTCTGGGTGCCTAATGTACTCTACCAGCATTGAGAAGTTGTTTTGTCTAATTTGCTCAGCGTTCAAATGTTCTTTTGGTGAATTTGTTGGGGAGAAATTGGTCTCCCCGTCCTATTCCTCCCTCATCTTCTGAATTATCTTCTCTACCCTTTCAGGGCAGCAGGATTTGTTAATAGATGTTAATTTTATTAACCTTCTCAGCAGCCCTACAAGAAAAGGTCTGTGTTATTTTAAAACATCTTTTTTTAAAGCTAGGTATAAGTATGTATTGTATTGGTACAAATTTTAAATATTCAGCTTAATAAATGTTTATACCTGTATAACAGTCACCCATTTCAATATATAGAATGATTATAGACCCCTAGAGTCTTCTTTGTTTTCTCTCTCCGAAGTATAAAGCTCAATAAAAAAATTACATTTTCTTTTCTCTGTTTCTATGAGTTTGGCTTCTTTAGTTTCCACATCTAAAAGATATTATCCAATGTTTGTCCTTCTGTCCTTATTTCATTTATAATGTCCTCAAGTTCCTTCTATGTAATCACAAGTGGTAAGACTTACTTTATTCATCCATAAACAGCACTTATGTTGTTTTCATATCTTGACTATTATGAATAATACTGCAATAATCACAAAAGTGCAAATATCTTTTCAAAATACTGATTCATTTACTTTATAAGTACCCAGAATTGGAGTTGCTGCTATTTCTATTTCGTAAATTTTTTGAGGAACCCTCATATTGTTTCCCATTGTGGTTTTATGAATTACTTTCCCACTAACAGTGCACCATCTTTCTCTTTTCTTCACACTTTTGCCAACTCTTGTTATCTCTTGTCTTTTTGATAATAGCCACTCAAACAGGTCTGTGATAATATTTCACTGTGGCTTTTTAAAAAATTTCCCTAATGATTATTGATCAGCGAAATTTCATATATTGGGTTGGCCTAAATATTCCTGTTTTTTAAGTAAAAATAAAAGACATTTTCCATTTTAACCAAGAACCTTATTGAACAACATATTCACCACTTTGTTCTACTACTTTATCTCTCATTTCAGACAAACATAATTCCATCTTCCCCCAAATTTTTATTATTTTGAGCAAAGAATTTTTCCAGGTGCCTTTTACAGTCTTCCAGGGAATGGATTTTTTCCATTAAGATAATTTTGTAAAGACAAAAATAAATGGACATCCAAAGATGCAATATCTAGTGAATACAGAAGATGAATCAGAATTTCTCAGCCAAGCTATTTTTATATGGTATCAAAGAAATATACAGTCTGGCATTACCCTGATGGAAGATTATGCATTTTCTGTTGACTAATTCCAGATGCATTTCGAAGAATGGTGCTTTCAGTTCATTTAATTGGGAGCTGTACTTGTTGAAATTAACTGTTTGGTTTTCTGGAAGGAGCTCATAATAGAGGATACCTTTCCAATCTTGTTATATATTCATTACCTTTTTTGAAGACTAGACTTTGGTGTGTTTGGTGGTGGTTCATTTTGCTTGCTCCACAATATTTTCCATTCCACATTATTGTACAGTATCCACTTTTCATCACTCATATAATTTATTTTAAAAATCAAACACTTTTTCTTATGTTTCAGTAGAGAATCATATGTGGAAATTTGATCAAGAAGGCTTTTTTTCACTTATGTGGAACCCAAACGTCAAAGTGTTTACCATGACCAAACAGTTGCAAATGATTCTCAGCACTTGACTTGGATATTTTGAGTATATTGGCTATCTCCTGAATACTATAACAAGGATTGCTATTAATTAATGTCTTGATGTGCTCTCTATCAAATTCAACTGGTTTATCTGACAATGGAGCATCGCCATCAAGAAATCTCTAGTATGACATTTTGTAAACCACTTCTGACATGTTTGATCAGCCACTGCACCTTCTCCAGACCCTGCACAATTCTTTTTTGTGTTTCAATTTTGTTTCTCACCTTTCTTGAAATAATAAAGCATAAAGTGCTGAGAATGTTTCTTTCTCTTCAATATTAAAATAACTGTACAAAATTCACTAATTTTGATGTTTTCTTAAAATACACTCTGATATGACAGCTGTCACAATACAATTGAACAGAATTATTTCAAAGTTAGTTAGAGACAACAATTGCACTCATCTCACATGCTAGTAAAGTAATGCTCAAAATTCTCCAAGCCAGACTTCAGCAATACATGAACCGTGAACTCCCTGATGTTCAAGCTGGTTTTAGAAAAGGCAGAGGAACCAGAGATCAAATTGCCAACATCCGCTGGATCATGGAAAAAGCAAGAGAGTTCCAGAAAAGCATATATTTCTGCTTTATTGACTAGGCCAAAACCTTTGACTGTGTGGATCACAATAAACTGTGGAAAATTCTGAAAGAGATGGGAATACCAGACCACCTGACCTGCCTCTTGAAAAACCTATATGCAGGTCAGGAAGCAACAGTTAGAACTGGACATGGAACAACACACTGGTTCCAAATAGGAAAAGGAGTACGTCAAGGCTGTATATTGTCACCCTGCTTATTTAACTTCTATGCAGAGTATATCATGAGAAACGCCGGACTGCAAGAAACACAAGCTGGAATCAAGATTGCCAGGAAAAATGTCAGTAACCTCAGATATGCAGATGACACCACCCTTATGGCAGAAAGTGAAGAGGAACTAAAAAGCCTCTTGATGAAAGTGAAAGAGGAGAGTGAAAAAGTTGTCTTAAAGCTCAACATTCAGAAAACGAAGATCATGGCATCTGGTCCCATCACTTCATGGGAAATAGATGGGGAAACAGTGGAAACAGTGTCAGACTTTATTTTTTGGGCTCCAAAATCACTGCAGATGGTGACTGCAGCCATGAAATTAAAAGACGCTTACTCTTTGGAAGAAAAGTTATGACCAACCTAGATAGCATATTCAAAAACAGAGACATTACTTGCCAACTAAGGTCCGTCTTGTCAAGGTTATGGTTTTTCCTGTGGTCATGGATGGATGTGAGAGTTGGACTGTGAAGAAAGCTGAGTACCGAAGAATTGATGCTTTTGGACTGTGGTGTTGGAGAAGACTCGAGAGTCCCTTGGACTGCAAGGAGATCCAACCAGTCCATTCTGAAGGAGATCAACCCTGGGATTTCTTTGGAAGGAATGATGCTAAAGCTGAAGCTCCAGTACTTTGGCCACCTCATGTGAAGAGTTGACTCATTGGAAAAGGCTTTGATGCTGGGAGGGATTGCGATTCATGGGGTCGCAAAGAGTCGGACACGACTGAGCGACTGAACTGAACTGAACTGAAACACTATTACAATCATCTTAAAGAAAATAATGTATGAAACTTTGTCCAACTCCATATATACATATGGGATACTTGAATGCCTTCTTTGCAAATTAAAGACTATTTAGTCCTCCTTGTTATTGTTGTTCAGTCACCAAGTCATGTCCAACTCTTTGTGACCCCACGGACTGCAGCACACTAGGCCTTCCTGTCCCTCACAGTTTCCTGGAGTTGCCCAAGTTCCTACCCATTGAATCCTTGGTGCCATCCAACCATCCTATCTCATGTCACCCTCTTCTCCTTCTGTCTTCAAACTTTCCAAGCATCAGTGTATCTTCCAATGAATTGGTTCTTCACATCAGGTGGCCAAATTATTGGAGTTTCAGCTCTAGCATCAGTCCTTCCCATGAGTATTCAAATTTGATTTCTTTTAGAATTGACTAATTTGTTTTCCTTGCTGTCAAAGGGACTATCAAGAGTCTTCTCCAACACCATATTTTGAAAGTATTGATTCTTCAGCACTCTGCCTTCTTTATGGTTCATATTTCACATCCATACATGATTGCTGGAAAGACCACAGACTTAGCTATTCAGATATTTGTCAGCAAAGTGATGTCTTAAAAAAATTAATTAATCTTATTTGGAGGACAATAACTTCACAACACTGTGGTGGCCTCTGCCACACATTGATACTAATCAACCAAAGGTGCACATGCCCTCCCTCATTCTGAACCCAACTCCCACTTCCTTCCCCTCCCCATTAGTTGTCCCAGAGCACCAGTTTTGAGTGCATCAAACTTGCACTCATCATCTATTTTACATATGGTAGCATACATGTTTCAATGTTAGTCTCTCATATCATCTCACCCTTGCCTTCTCCCACATAGTCCAATAGTCTCTTCTTTACATCTGTCTCTGCTTTTTAATACACTGTCTAGGTTTGTCATAGCTTTCCTTCCAAGAACCAATTCTCTCCTAATTTCACGTCTATAGTCACCATCCACAGTGATTTTAGAATCTAACAAGGGGGAGAATCTGTCACTATTTCTACCTTTTCCCCTTTTATTTGCCATGAAGTGATGGGACTAGATGCCATGATCTCAGTTGTGTTTTTTGTTTGTTTATTTGTTTGTTTTTGTTTTTAATATTGAGTTTTAACCCAGCTTTTTCATTCACTTCTTTAACCCTCATCAAGAGGCTTTTTAGTTCCTCTTTGTTTCTGGCATTAGGGTGGTATCATCTGGATATTTGAGGTTGTTGATATTTCTTCCAGCAATCTTTCTTCCAGCTTTTAACTTATCTAGCCTGGCATTTCATATGATGTTCTCTGCATATATGTTAAATAAACAGGGTGACAGTATACAGCCTTGTCATACTATCTTCTCAATGTTGAACCAGTCAGTTTTTTTCATATAATGTTCTAGCTGTTGCTTCTTGACCTGCATACAGTTTTCTCAGGAGGCAAATAAGGTGGTCTGGTATTCCCATTTCTATAAGAATTTCCCACAGCTTGTTGTGATCCACATAGTCAAAGGCTTTAGCATAGTCAGTGAAACAGAAGTAGATGACTTTCTGGAATTCCCTTGCTATCTCTATCTCTATGATCCAGTGAATGTTGGCAATTCAGTCACTGGTTCCTCTGCCTTTTTAAAACCCAGCTTATCCATCTCGAAATTCTTGACTCAAGTACACCTGAAGCCTAGTGTGAAGGATAACCTTACTAGCATAGGAACTGAGTGCAGTTGTCTGATAGTTTGAACATTCCTTACTACTGACATTCATGGGAATTGGGATGAAGATTGATCTTTTCCAGTCCTGTGGCTCTGTGTGAGTGACCACACCATCATGGTTATCCAGGTTATAAAGATTATTTTTTGTTCAGTTCTTCTGTATTGTTGCAATCTCTCCTTGATCTCTTTTGCTTTTCTTAGGTCTTTACTGTTGCTATCCTTTATTGTGCCCATCTTTGCATGAAATCTTCATTTGATATCTCCAATTTTCTTGAAGAGATATCTTGTCTTTCCCTTCTGCTGTTTCCCTCTATTTCTTTGCATTGTTCATTGAAGAAGGCCTTCTTGTCTCTCCCTGCTATTCTCTGGAACTCTGCATTCAGTTGGGTATACCTTTCACTTTTCCCCTTGCTTTTCACTTTTCTTCTTTCCTCAGCTATTTGTAAAGCCTCCTCAGACAGCCACTTTGATTTATTGCATTTCTTTTTCTTTCAGATGGTTTTGGTCAATGGTTCTTGTACAATATTACTCTGTCCATAGTTCTTCAGGCACTCTGTCTTCCAGATCTATTCCTTGAATCTATTCATCACCTCCACTTTATAATCATAGAAGATTTTATTTAGGCAGTACCTGACTGGCCTAATGGTTTTCCCATGCTTTCTTTTGTATAAACCTGAATTATGCTATAAGGACCTGATGATCTGGGCCACAGTCAGTCCAAGTCTTGTTTTTGCTGACTGTTTAGAGCTTCTCTATCTTCGGCTGAAAAGAAAGCAATCAATTTGGTTTTGGTATTGACCATTTGGTGATGTCCATGTGTAAAGTTCTCTCTTGCATTGTTGGAGAATGCAACACGTTGCACTGGAGAATGCAATGTTGGAGAATGTATTTGCTATGACCAGTGCATTCTTCTGGCAGAATTCTGTTAGCCTTTGTCTTTCTTTATTTTGTACTCCAAGGCCAAAGTTTCTGTTACTCCAGGTATCTCTGATTTCTTACTTTTACATTCCAATCTGTTACGATGAATTGGACATCATTTTTTGATACTAGTTCTAAGAGGTCTTGTAGATCTTCATAAAACTAATCAACTTCAGCTTTTTTGGCATTGGTGTTTGGAGCATAGGGGTGGATCACTGTGATGTTGAATGGTTTGCCTTGGAAACACACCAAGATCATTCTATTGTTTGTGAGGTTGCACCCAAATACTGCAATTCAGGCTCTTTTGTTGACTATGAGTTTTACTCCATTTCTTCTAAGGGATTCTTGTTCACAGTAGTAGATGCAATGGTCATCTGAATTAAATTCTCCCATTTCCATCCATTTTAGTTCATTAATTTCTAAAATGTTAATGTTCACTCTTTCCATCTCCTGCTGGACCACATTCAATTTACTTTGATTCATGGACCTAACATTCCAGGTTCCTATGCAATACTATTCTTTACAGTATTGAATTTTACTTTCATTACAGACACATCCATGACTGGGCATCATTTCTACTTTGACCCAGCTGCTTCATTCTTCCTGGAGCTATAGTAACTGTCCTTCACTCTTCCCCAGTAGCATATTAGACACCTTCAGACCTGAGGCAGTCATCTTTCAGTGTCATATCTTTTTGCCTTTTTATGAGCTCAGTCCTACGCATTTTAAAAACAAATTACTCGTTTCTTGATATTGATGTTTATATGTACCCTATACATTTTGGCCTTTTTATGTTGTTGATTCTTTTGTTGTGAAAAACTTTTCAAGTTTGTAGTTCTGCTTATTTACTTTTACTTCTATTGCTTTAGCCTTTGGTATCATATACATAAACTCATTGCTACAACCAAACACAAAGTGCTTTATCAACATTTTTTTCTTCTAGAAATTTTATGGATTCAGGTCTTATGTTTAAGTCTTTAATCCATTTGAAGTTAATTTTTGTAAGTGGTATAAGATTGGGGCCCAAATTCACTCTTCTGAGTGTGAGTATCCAGTTTTCCTAATACTATGGATCAGTGAGTCTATTTTTGCTATTTAGTATTATTTGTTCTGGGCTTCCCTGATGGCTCAGATAGTAAAGAATCTGCCTGCGATGTGGGGGACCTCAGTTGTCTCTCTGGGTTGGGAAGATCCTCTGGAGAACAAAATGGCTACCCACTCCAGCATTCTTACCTGGAGAATTCCATGGACAGAGGAGCCAGGTGAGCTACAGTCTATGGGGTCATAAAGAGTCAGAAATGACTGAGTGACTAACACATTCACTTTTTCCATTAATTGTTCTCCGGGAAAATATTAGGCTCACTATATCCATGAATGTTTATTTCTGAGCCTGCTCTTCTGTTCCATTGATCTATGTGTCTATTTCTCTTCTAGAACCACACTACAGATTTGTATTATAGTTTGAAAAGAGAATGTATGATGCCTCCAACTTTGTTCTTTTTCATAATTGCTTGTTTATTTGGGGCATTTTGTGTTTCCACACAAATTTTAGAATTGTGTTTTCTATTTCTGTGAAAAATGTCAGTGGAATTTTGACTTAAATTATGTTAAATTTGTGGAGGGCTTTGGGTAGTATTGGCAATTTGATAATATTCTTCAGATTCATCAACATGGGATATCATTGCATTTGTGCTTCCTTCAATTCTTTCATTAAAGTCTTATAGTTTTTAATATATCTATTAACTTGGCTAAATTTATTATTTCTTCACAATTCTATTTTATCTTTAATTAATCAATCAATTTTAATTAGAGAGTAAATACTTTAAATTTATTCTTGAGTCGTTTTATTTCACTTAACTTTTATTCCTAAGTCTTTGATTTTTGTGCTACTGTGAATGATATTTTTCTGTATTTATTTTTTGATAGTTCATGTTAGCATATAGAACACAACTGACTTCTTTTGATTTTATATCTTGCCACTTTACTGAATTTATCTCTTTGTTATAACAATACTGAGTTGAGTCTTCATGATTTTCCATTTAAGATCATCAATTCAGTTGCTCAGTCATGTCAAACTCTTTGCAAGCCCATGGATTACAGCACATCAGGCATCCCTGTTGATCACCAACTCCTGGAGTTTACTCAAACCCATGTCCATTGAGTCGGTGATGCCATCCAACCATCTCATCCTCTGTTGTCTCCTTCTCCTCCTGCCCTCAATCTTTCCCAGCATCAGGGCCTTTACATAATGAGTCAGTTCTTCACATCAGGTGGCCAAAGTATTGGCTTTTCAGCTTCAGCAACAGTCCTTCCAATGAATATTCAGGACTGATTTCCTTTAGGATGGACTGGTTGGATCTCCTTGCAGTCCAAGGGACTCTCAAGAATCTTCTCCAACACCACAGTTCAAAAGCATCAATTCTTCAGCACTCACCCTTCTTTATAGTCCAACTCTCACATCCATACATGACTACTGGAAAAACCATAGCTTTGACTAGATGGACCTTTGTTGACAAAGTGATGTCTCTGGTTTTTAACATGCTGTCTAGGTTGGTCATAACTTTTCTTCCAAGAAGCAAGCACCTTTTAATCTCAAGGCTGCAGTCACCATCTGCAGTGTTTTTGGACCCCCCCAAAATCAATTCTGTCACTGTTTCCATTGTTTCCCCATCTATTTAAGATCACTTAATCTGCAAATAAACACAGTTTTACTTCATTCTTTCCCAATTGGATGCCTTATGTTTCATATTTCTTTCCCTTACCTGCTTTCTCTGGCTAGGGCTTTCAGTTTTATGTTGAAGAAGAGCTGTGAGATTGAATATCAATACTCATGTCCTGATATTAGAGAAAAGATTTAAAACTTTCAACATTGAGTATGATGTTAGCTGTTGTCTCATAATAGATAGCCCTTATAGTGTAGTAATACATTTTATCAATACCAAATCTGTTGAGAATTTTTATGGTGAAGCATTTTTCATTTTGTCACATGCTATTTTTTGCATCTATTGAGATGATAATGTATTTGATTTTTCATTCTATTAATGAATTGCATAATATTTATTGATTTGCATATGTTGAACCATCCTTTAGTCCCAATGATAAATCTCAGTTATGATGAATATCCTTTCAATGCATTGTTCAATTAAGTTTGTTAAGTTCTTAGTTAAAATTTGTGCATCTATATTTACCATGTATTTTGGCTTGCATTTTCCCCCTATAAAGTCTGTAATCAATGTAATGTTAGCCTCATAGAATGAGTTTGGAGTTGTTCCCTCTTCTTCAAATTTTTTGGGGGAAGTTAGAAAAGATGGGGCATTATCTTTTTCAGTTCAGTTCCGTTCAGTCGCTCAGTCGTGTCCGACTCTTTGCGACCCCATGAATTGTAGCACGCCAGGCCTCCTTGTCCTTCACAAAGTCCCAGAGGTCACTCAAACTCATGTCCATCGAGTTGGTGTTGACATCCAGCCATCTTATCCTCTGTCGTCCCCTTCTCCTCCTGCCCCCAATCCCTCCCAGCATCAGGGTATTTTCCAGTGAATCAACTCTTTGCATCAGGTGGCCAAAGCACTGGAGTTTCAGCTTTAGTATCAGTGCTTCCAATGAACACCCAGGACTGATCTCCTTTAGGATGGACTGGTTGGATCTCCTTGCAGTCCAAGGGACTCTCAAGAGTCTTCTCCAACACCACAGTTCAAAAGCATCAATTCTTCGGCCCTCAGCTTTCTTCACAGTTCAACACTCACATCCATACATGACCACTGGAAAAACCATAGCCTTGACTAGATGGACCTTTGTTGGCAAAGTAATGTCTCTGCTTTTTAATATGCTATCTAGGTTGGTCATAACTTTCCTTTCAAAGAGTAAGTGTCTTAGTTCAGTTCAGTCGCTCAGTCATGTCTGACTCTTTGTGACCCCATGAATCGCAGCATGCCAGGCATCCCTGTCCATCACCAACTCCCAGAGTTCACTAAGATTCACATCCATCGAGTCCATGATGCCATCCAGCCATCTCATTTTCTCTCGTCCCCTTCTCCTCCTGCCCCCAATCCCTCCTAGCATCAAAGTCTTTTCTAATGAGTCAACTCTTCACATGAGGTGGCCAAAGTACTGGAGCTTCAGCTTTAGCATCATTCCTTCCAAAGAAATTCCAGGGCTGATCTTCTTCAGAATGGACTGCTTGGATCCCCTTGCAGTCCAAGGGACTCTCAAGAGTCTTCTCCAACACCACAGTTCAAAAGCATCAATTCTTCAGTGCTCAGCCTTCTTCACAGTCTAACTCTCACATCCATACATGACTACTGGAAAAACCATAGCCTTGACTAGATGGACCTTAGTCGGCAAAGTAAAGTCTCGCTTCTGAAAGCGTCTTAAGTATAGTTCAAATTCAAACTTTCTTCATTGATTTTAAAACTAGATAATCTTTCCTTTACAGAAAGTGTGCTTTGAAGTCTGCTGCTATTTTATTATCATCTATTTCTTTCTACATTTCTGTTAGTATTTGCTTAACAACATTAACTCTTATAATATTGGATATATTGGGTACATACATTTATGATTGTTGTATTCTCTTGATTAATCAATCCCTTGATCTTTATATAGTAAGTTTTTTTATCACTTGTCACAGTTTTCGAATTATAGTTTATTTTTCATATAAGTATAGCTACTTATGGTCTCTTGGTTTGCACTTTTATGGAATATATTTTGTCCCTTCACTTTGGGGCTGTTTGTCTTTGAAGGTTAAGTGAGGCTATTGTAAACAGCATATATTGGTCTTGTTATTCATCCAACCTGCCACTCTATGCTTTTTGATTTGAGGAATTAAGTCATACGTATTACATGTAATTATTGATAGGTAAAACTTACTAAGGCTCTTAATTTTTTTCCAGTTTTGTTCCCCTTGTGCCTGGTTTATTTCTCTCTCTTTTGCTGTCTTCCATTTTGATGATTTTTCATAGTGTTATACTTTGATTGAGTTCTCTTTATCATTTGTGAATCTACTGTAGACTCTGCTTTATAGGTACCATGGGACATGCATAAAATATCATATAAGGATAACATTGATTTTACACTAGCAACTTGACTTTGATCATGTACAAAATGCTATCTCTTTTGCACCCCCTTTGTGCTTTTGACTTTGCAATTTACCTCATTTTAGATGGTGTATTTATTAACAAATTATTTTATCAGTATTTTAATACTCTGCACTTTAACCTTTATGCTAGAATTAAATTATACATCACTAATTTACAGACAAGAACATTTTTAATTTTATTATATATTTACTTTTATCATCATACTCTATATTTTTATAAGTTGTATATTAATAGTTAATATCCTTTCATTTCTTTTTGAAGAACTCCTTTCAAAACCATCTTTTAAGTTAAATCTGATGATAATTAACTACCTTAACTTTTGTTTGTTTGGGAAAGTCTTTACCTCTCCTTCAATTTGGAAAGACAACTTTGACAGGCAGAGTATTCTTGGTTGACAGTCTTTTCCCTCTTTCAGCATTTTGAATAAATCATCCCAACTTTTCCTGACCTTTAGATTTCTGCTGATAAATCTGGTAATAACTTTGTAAGAATTGCCTTATTAGTTATAAGGTTCTACCCTCTTTGTTTTTGGGTTTGATAGTTTTCTTTTTTATGTGTCATGTAGAAGATCACTTTAAGTGAGTTTATTTAGAGACACATAAGCTTCATGAACTTGAATATCAAAGTTTATCCCCAAATTTATGAAATTCTCAGCCATCATTTGTTTAAATAAGTTTTCTGTACCCTTCTCCCTTTTTCTTCTAGGAATCAAATAATTGTTTCTTTTCACTGATCCCTATAGAATAAGTAGGCTTTTTCACCTTTTTTATTTTTTAGCTTGTTGCTGTTGTTGAGGTATAATATTGTATTAGCTTAAAGTGTACAACATAATAATTTGTTGTAAAAAATGATTACAATAATAAATTTCATCTATCAATATTCATATTTACAATATATTTTCTGTAATGAGAAATTTTAACTCTTATTCTCATAACAATTTTCAATATACATCATTGTTAACTTTAGTCACAATACTCTATATCACCTGAAATTATTTATTTATAAATGGTAATTTGTATTTTTTGACTACCTTCACTTATTTTACCCACTCCAAATAGCAGATTGGCAACTACCTATCAACCCTCTGTATATATTAGTACAAATCTATTAGATTTCAAATATGATAAGATCATATAGGATTTCTTTTTCCTTGCCTAACATGTAGATACAAATGGCAGGGTTTCCTTTTTAATGGGTGAGTAGTATTCCTTTGTACACTACACCACATTTTATTCATCTGCCAATGCACACTAAGATATTTACATATATTGGCTAATTTACACAATTCTGCAATGAATATGGTAATGCAGTTTTTTTTAACATGATGATTTTGTTCTTTCACTTAAATATCCCAAGTGAAATTGATAAATCATATGGTAGTTCTATTTATAATTTTGTGAGGAACCTCCATACTGTTTTCTATAGTGGCCAGACTAATTTACATTTCCATCAATAGTGCATGAGGATTCCCTTTTCTCCACATTTTTGCACTTTTTGTTTCTTGTCTTTATGCTAGTAGCCACTATAAAAGGTATAAGGTGATAGCTCATGGTTTTGATTTGCACTTCTCTGATGATGAATGATGCTTAGTACTTTTTTCATATTTATTTTGAATAGGTTTTCATTGAAAAAAAAGTTCATTCTGATGCTGTGATCATTGTTTACTTGGATTTTCCCCCCGATGACTTATATGAGTTACATTTAAACATTAGGTATTAACTCCTTTTAAGACATATGATTGGGCTTCCTTGGTAGCTCAGACAGTAAAGCTCCTGCATACAATGCAGGAGATCCGGGTTCGATCCCTGGGTCAGGAAGATCCCTTGGAGAAGGAAATGGCAACCCACTACAGTATTCATGCCTGGAAAATTCCAGGGACCAAGGAGCCTTGTGGGCTACAGTCCATGAGGTTGCAAAGAGTCGGACACAACTGACTGACTTCATACTAAGATATATGATTAGCAAATGTTTTATCCTATGTGGTGAATTATCTTTTCTTTTTATTGTTATTTATTTATTTATTTATTACTTTACAATATTGTATTGATTTTGCCATACATCAACATGAATCCGCCACTGGTGTACATGAGTTGCCAATCCTGAACCCCCCTCCCACCTCCCTCCCCATACCATCCCTCTGGATCATCCCAGTGCACCAGCCCCAAGCATTCTGGACTCTGCATCTAACCTAGACTGGCGATTCGTTTCTTATATGATATTATACATGTTTCAATGTCATTCTCCCAAATCATCCCACCTTCTTCCTCTCCCACAGAGTCCAAAAGACTGTTTTATACATCTGTGTCTCTTTTGCTGTCTCACATACAGGGTTATCATTACCATATTTCTAAATTCTATATATATGTATTAGTATACTGGTGTTTTTCTTTCTGGCTTACTTCACTCTGTATAATTGGCTCCAGTTTCATCCACCTCATTAGAATGGATTCAAATGTATTCTTTTTAATGGCTGAGTAATACTCCATTGTGTATATGTACAACAGCTTTCTTATCCATTCGTCTGCTGATGGACATCTAGGTTACTTCCATGTCCTGGCTATTATAAACAGTGCTGCAATGAACATTGGAGTACATGTGTCTCTTACAAATCTGGTTTCCTTGGTGTCTATGCCTAGCAGTAGGATTGCTGGGTCATAAGGCAGTTCTATTTCCAGTTTTTTTAAGGAATCTCCACACTGTTCTCCATAGTGGCTGTACTTGATTGCATTCCCACCAACAGTGTAAGAGGGTTCCCTTTTCTCCACATCCTTTCCAGCATTTATTGCTTGTAGACTTTTGGATCACAGCCATTCTGACTGGCGTGAAATGGTACTTCACTGTGGTTTTGATTTGCATTTCTCTGATGATGAGTGATGTTGAGCATCTTCTCATGTGTTTGTTAGCCATCTGTATGTCTTCTTTGGAGAAATGTCTATTTAGTTCTTTGGCCCATTTTGTGATTGGGTCATTTATATTTCTGGAAATGAGCTGCAGGAGTTGCTTGTATACTTTTGAGATTAGTTCTTTGTCAGTTGCCTCATTTGATATTATTTTCTCCCATTCCAAAGGCTGTCTTCTCACCTTGCTTAGAGTTTCCTTTGTTGTACAGAAGGAACAACAAATTTAATTTTAATTAGGTCCCATTTGTTTATTTTTACATTTATTTCCAGTATTCTGGGAAGTGGGTCCTGCTGTGATGTATGTCAGAGAGTGTTTTGCCTATGTTCTCCTCTAGGAGATTTATATTTTCTGGTCTTATGTTTAGATATTTAATCCATTTTGAGTTTATTTTTGTGTATGGTGTTAGAAAGTGTTTTAGTTTCATTCTTTTCCAAGTGGTTGACCAGTTTTCCCAGCACCACTTGTTAAAGAGATTGTCTTTTCTCCACTGTATATTCTTGCCTCCTTTGTCGAAGTTCAGGTGTCCATATGTGTGTGGATTTATCTCTGGGCTTTCTATTTTGTTCCACTGATCTATACTTCTGTCTTTATGACATTACCATACTGTCTTGATGACTGTGGCTTTGTAGTAGAGCCTGAAGTCAGGCAGGCTGATTCCTCCAGATCCATTCTTCTTTCTCAAGACTGCTTTGGCTATTTGAGTTTTTTTGTATCTCCATACAAATTGTGAAATTATTTGTTCTAGCTCTGTGAAAAATACCGCTGGTAGCTTGATAGGGATTGCATTGAATCTATAGACTGCTTTGGGTAGTATACTCATTTTCACTATATTGATTCTTCCGATCCATGAACATGGTATATTTCTCCATCTATTAGTGTCCTCTTTGATTTCTTTCATCAGTGTTTTATAGTTTTCTATATATAGGTCTTCTGTTTCTTTAGGTAAGTATATTCCTAATATTTTATTATTTTTGTTGCCATGGTGAATGGAATTGTTTCCTTAATTTCTCTTTCTAGTTTCTCATTATTAGTGTATAGAAATGCAAGGGATTTCTGTATGTTGATTTTATATCCTGCAACTTTATTATGTTCATTGATTAGGTCTAGTACTTTTCTGGTGGAATCTTTAGGGTTTTCTATGTAGAGGATCATGTTATCTGCAAACACTGAAAGTTTTACTTCTTCTTTTCCAATTTGGACTCCTTTTATTTCTTTTTCTGCTCTGATTACTGTGACCAAAACTTCTAGAACTATGTTGAATAGTAGTGTTGAAAGTGGGCACCCTTCTCTTGTTCCTGACTTTAGGGGAAATGCTTTCAATTTTTCACCATTGAGGATAATGTTTGATATATATATATATATATATATATATATATATATATGGGTTTGTTATATATAGCTTATATTATGTTGAGGTATGTTCCTTCTATTCCTGCTTTCTGGAGAGTTTTTATCATAAATGGATGCTGAATTTTGTCAATGGTTTTCTCTACATCTATTGAGATAATCATATGGCTTTTATTTTTCAATTTGTTAATGTGGTGTATTACATTGATTGATTTTTGAATATTGAAGAATCCTTGCATCCTTGGTATAAAGCCCCCTTGGTCATACTATATAATCTTTTTAATGTGTTGTTGGATTCTGATTGGTAGTATTTTGTTAAGGATTTTTGCACCTATGTTCATCAGTGATATTGGCCTCTAGTTGTTTTTGTTTTTTGTGTGTGTGTGTGTGTGTGTGTGTGTGGCATCTTTGTCACGTTTTAGTATTAGAACTTTAGTTTGATGTAGTTCCAGTTGTTTAGTTTTACTTTTGGTGTCAAATCCAAATAAGAATTACCAAGACAGATGCTGTTAAGGAGCTCCTCCTCTACTTTTCCCTTTAGATGTTTTACGATTTCAGATCTTAAGTTCACTTTGAGCTGATTTTCGTTAATGTTATAACAAATTAGTCCAGTTTCATTCTTTTGCATGTGGCTGTTCTGTTTCAATAACACTGTTTATTGAAGAGACTATCCATTCAACATTTTACAGTATTGACTTCTTTTTCATAATTTAATGCTCCAAATTAATTGACCATAAGTGTGTGGGTTTGTTTCTGGACTCTGTATCATGTTCCATGAATCTCTATGTCTGTTTTGATGTCAATACCATAATGTATTGATTATTATACTTTGAAAGATAGTTTGAAATCAAGAAGTGTGAAGCATCTAGCTCTATTTCTCTTTCCTAATATTGCTTTGACTATTGGGGTCTTTTGTGATTCCACATAAATTGTAAGATTATTTGTTTTATTTCTGCAAAACATGCCATTATACTTTATTAAAGAATATTTAAAGATAGGCTTTACTTTTAAAGCAGTTTTACATTCATAGCAAAATTGAGCAGAAAGTACAGTAATTTCCAACATCTTCCATGTCCCCACACATGCATTGCTTTCCCCATTATCAATATCCCTCACTAGAGTGATACGTTTATTTATTTATTTAAAAAATTATTTCATATTGGGGTATAACTGATTAACAAAATATGTTGTGACAGTTTCAGGTGAACAGAGAAGTAACTCAGTCATACATACACATGTATCCATTCTCCCCAAAATGCCCTTCCATCCAGGCTGCCACACAACATTGTGAGTTCCACATGCTATACAGTAGGTCTATGGTGGTTATTCATTTTAAACATAGCAGTGTGTACAGGTACATCCCCAACTCCCAAACTATTCCTACCCCCCAACTCTCCCCCCCCCCCAGCAACTATAAGTTCATTCTCCAAGTCTGTGAGTGTCTTTCTGTTTTGTAAGTAAGCTCACTTATATATTTCTTTTTAGATTCCACATATAAGGGATGTTATACAATGTTTATCCTTCTCTGTCTGACTTACCTCACTCAGTATGACATTCTGTAGTTTCATGCAGTTTGCATCAAATGGCATTACTTCATTCTGTTAAATGTTTGAGTAATATTCCATTATAGGGTCTTGCTAGGTGCTCAGTGGTAAAGAATCTGCTTGCTGATTCAGGAAACATAGGCTGACTCCTGGGTTAGGAAGATCTCCTGGAGAAGAAAATAGCAACCCACTCCAGTATTCTTGCCTGGGAAATCCCATGGACAGAAGCCTGGCAGGCTACAGTCTGTGGGGTTGCAAAAGAACTGGACACGGATTAGCAACTAAACAGCAACAACAATATTCCATTGTATATATGTACCACAATTTCTTTATCCATTCCTCTGTCAGTGGGTATTTAGGTTTCTTCCATGTCTTGGCTATTGCAATTGTTGTTGTTCAGTTGCTAAGTCATGTCTTAACTCTTTGCATCCCCATTTACTGTAGCATGTCAGGCATCCATATACTTCACTGTCTCCCAGAGTTTGTTCAGATTCATGTCCATTGAGTCAGTGATACTATTTAACTATCTCATCCTTTGCCACTCCCTTCTCTTTTTGCCTTCAATCTTTTACAGCATTCAGTCTTTTCCAATGACTTGGTTTCGTGTATCAGGTAGCCAAAGTATTGGGCTTCAGCTTCAGCATCAGTCTTTCCAATGAATATTTAGAGTTGATTTCCTTTAGGATTGACTGATTTGATATCCCCGTGGTCCAAGGCACTCTCCAGAGTCTTCCATCACCACAATTTAAAAGCATCAATGTGAAGGAGCTGGAAGGCTTTAAGCAAATACTGAAAATGTATTTGCTCCACTCATGATGAAGGTTGGAAGCTAGGATGAGCATAACAAAGGGTTATGAGCGTTCACCGAGTGCCCAAGGCTGGGAACGGATGACAAAGGGTCATATGCCCGGCCTTGAGGCGTTCGGAGGCTTCCTTCTGACCACCTGTTTCTGGGAGCAAGGACTGTTGTTTCATGATAAGACTCCCTTTAGAGTTTTGCCAAAGCTATGTTATGACATGGGCGGTGGGAACTGTATTTTATGCTTGAATGCTTTGATGTTTTATCGAGAAAGGCTACGTGCAAGTCTGCTTTATGCTCTGCTCTCTGAGACCATATATCTGCAAAAGCTGGATAATAAAATTTGTCAGTCCACTAGAGGCTGTCCCTGAGTGTCCCCTTCAGAGTGCGGCCTTCCAAGCCTTACACATCAATTCCTCAGTGCTCAGTCTTTTTTACAATCCAAATATTACATCCATAATGACTACTGAAAAAGCCATAGCATTGATTACATGGACTTTTGTTGACAAAGTGATGTCCTTGTTTTTTAATATGTTATCTATGTTTTTCATAGCTTCCTTTCCAAGGAGTCATAATATTCTAATTTCATGGCTGTAGTTACCATCTACAGTGATTCTGGGGCCTAAGAAACTCAAATCTGTTGCTGCTTCCATTTTTCCCCTTTTATTTGCCATGAAGTGATGGCACTGGATGTCATGATCTTAGTATGTTAAATGTTGAGTTGTGAGCCAGCTTTTTTACTATCTTCTTTCATGCTCATCAAAGATATTGTAAACAGTGCTGCAATGAACATTGATGTACAGATTTCCTTTTCAATCGTGTTTTTATCTGAATATTATGCCCAAGATTGTGGTTAAATGGTAGCTATATTTTTAGTTTTTGAAGAAGCCTTCATGTAGTTCTCTATAACTTTGCATTTTTATTCTTTTTTTTTTTTCACCATATTTGTTAGTTTGTTTTGTTTTTGCTGCTTCATTCCCCAGTTGGCATCTTGCTTTATTTTTGTTTTCCAGTTTGTGCTTTAGTTAGTTTTGTTCTTAACTAGTGGATATCATATTTGGTGTCCTATATTTACAGGGTCAATCTATTGTACTTTATTTTTCTTAACTGTTTTGATTTTGTTTAGGGTGTATATGTATATGTGCATATTCCATTATTTTAGTTATTATTTGCCATATTTTATAATTGCCATTTCTCTGGGGTGCATTTTTAAATTTTTTTTTAAATTTTTTTACTTTACAATATTGTATTGGTTTTGCCATACATCAACATGAATCTGCCATGGGGGTGCATTTTTTTTTTTTGTTTCTTGCTTTTGTGTGTTTGTTTCAATCACATTTAATACCATAACAAACCACCTGTGGAATCCCCATTACCCAGCCAGAAATCAAGCCCTGAGCCTTTGGAGTGGGGACACTGACGCCAATAACCTGAACTACCAGAGAACTCCTAACCCTAGGGAGAATCAAATATTGAGAACACGCACAAAGGCAACCACTTGTATACAAGACCTAGCATCACCCAACTGCCAGTAGTACCTTGTGCAGGACACCTCATTCAAACAACAAACAAGACAAAAATTTAAAAAAAAAAAAAACAATCATTAGCAGACAAGATAACCACCTGACTCAACCCTGCCTTTCGTAGGAAAAAAAAAAAAATACTCACCTCTTCCCAGCAGAACACAAGCACAAGCCACACCCTACATGAAGGTTATGCAAAGCACTGTACCAACCTTATAAGGACAGAAACCAAAAGGAAGAAAAAATTCAACCTCAAAGACTGGGAAAAGGATATTTCAAACACAATACGTTTCAAATAATGAAAAGGCAGAGAAATACTGAACAAATGAAGGAACAACCTAGAAACATATAAGTCCAAATAAATGAAGAGAAAATAGGCAACTACCTGAAAAAGAATTCAGAATAATTATGGTAAAGGTAATCCAAAACCTCGAAAATAGAATAGAGAAAATTCAAGAATCAATTAACAAAGACCTAGAAGAAATAAAAAATAAACAACAGAGACAACACAATTACTGAAATCAGCACCACTCTACAAGGAATCAGTAGCAGAACATCTGAGGCAGAAGAAAGGATAAGTGAGTTGGATGGCAGAATGGTGGAAATAACTGCTGAAGAGCAGAATTAATTAGAAGAATGAAAAGAACTGAGGATAGTCTCAGAGGCTTCTGGGACGATATTAAACGTACCAATATTCTAATTACAGGGGTCCCAGAAGAAGAAGAACCAAAGAAAGGGTATGAAAAAAATTTAAGAGAATAAAGTTGAAAATTTCCCCAGCGTGGGAAAGGAAATAGTCAGTCAAGTCCAAGACGCTCAAAGAGTCCCATAAAGGATAAACCCAAGGAGAAGAAACACACCAAAACACAAACTAACAAAATTAACAAAGATTAACCACAAAGAAAGTATATTAAAAGTAGCAAGGAAACACACACACACACACACACACACACACACAATGTACAATTCAGCAGAAACTGCATGCCAGAAGAGAATGACAGAATATATTTAAAGTACTGAAAAGGAAAAATCTACAATCAAAATTACTCTACCTGACAAAGATCTCATTCAAAATTAATAGAGAAATCAAAAGCTTTACAGACAAGCAAAAGTTAAGATAATTTAGTACCATTAAACCAGTTTTACAACAAATGTTGAAGGGACTTTATAGACAGGAAAGATAAGAGAAGAAAAAGACCTACAAAAACAAACTCCAAACAATTAGAAATTGGTAATCAGTTCAGTTCAGTATGTCTGTTGTGTCCGATTTTTTGTGACCCCATGGACTGCAGCATGCCAATCTTCCCTGTCCATTACCAACTAACCTGTCATCGCAAACTCATGTCCACTGAGTCAGGAATGCCATCCAACCATTTCATCCTCTGTCGTCTCCTTCTCCTCCCACCTTCAATCTTTCCCAACATCAGGGTTTTTCAAATGAATCGTCAATCAAACCTCATTAAATTTAAGAAAATTGAAATAGTACCAAGCATCTTTGCTGACCACAACGCTATGAGACTGATATCAATTATAAGAAAAAAATTGCAAAAAAATAAACACTTGGAGATTTAAAAATACAGCTGTTAATAATGAACAGGTTAATGAAGGGAAATAAAAATATCCCTAAAAAACAAATGATAATGAAAACACAACAACTCAAAACCTGTGGCATGCACCAAAAGGAGTTTTAAGAGGGAAGTTTACAGTAATATAATCCTACCTCAAGAGACAAGAAATAATAGAATAGACAACCTTATTTTACTCATAAAACAAGGGAATAAAAAGAAGAATGAAAACTCCCAAAATTAGCACAAGGAAAGAAATCATAAAGATCTGAGCAGAAATAAAAAAAGAAAGAAAGAAACAATAATAAAGATTAATAAAGCTAAAAGCTGGTTCTATGAGAAGATAAACAAAATTGGCAAGCCTTTAGCCAGACTCATTAAGAGAAAAAGAAAAATCAAATAAACAAAACTAGAATGAAAAAGAAGAGGTTACAAGAGAAAATGCAGAAATGTAAAGGATTATAAGAGCCTATTATGAGCAACTCTATGATAATAAAATGGACAATCTGGAAGAAATGGACAGATTCTTTGAAAAATTCGGTCTTCAAAAACTGGACCAGGAAGAAATAGAAATTAGGAACATCCAAATTACAAGCACTGAAATCGAAACTGTGATCAAAAATCTCCCCCAAAACAAATGCCCAGGGCCAGATGGCTTCACAGGTGAATTTTATCAGCATACAGACGTTAGCTATGCCTATCCTTCTAAAACTCTTTCAAAAAAAATTGCAGATAGAGGAACACTTCCAAACTCATTCTATGAGGCCACCATCACTCTGATACCAAAAGCAGGCAGAGACAACAAACACACAAAAAATAAAATTACGGGTCAATATCATGAATGAATATAGATACAAGAATCCTCAAAAAAAATCTAGCAGAGTTAAAAAATACATTTTAAAAAGTTCATACACCATGATAAAATCAGGTTTATTCCAGAGATGCAAGGATTCTTCAATATATACAAATCAATCAATGTGATACATAATATTATCAAATCAAAAGATAAAAACCATATGATAATCTAAATAGATGCAGAAAAAACATTTCACAAAATTCAGCACCCATTTATGATTTAAAAAAAAATCTTCAAAAAATGGACATAGAAGGAACCTGCATCAACACAGTAAAGGCCATATACGATAAGCCCACAGCAAACATTATCCTCAATGATGAAAAACTGAAAGCATTCCCTCTAAGATCAGGAACAAGGCAGTGTATCTACTCTCACCACTATTATTCAAAATAGTTTTGTAAGTCCTAGCTACAGCAATCAGAGAAGAAAAATAAATAAAAGGAATCCAGATTGGAAAAAAAGTAAAACTCTCACTGTTTGCAGATGACATGATATTATATATATAAAGCCCTAGATATAGTATCAGAAAATTACCAGAGTGAATCAGTGAATTTAGAAAAGTATCAGGATATATAATCAATACACAGAAATCACTTGCATTCTTAGTGAAAAATCAGAAAGAAAAATTAAGGAATCAATACCATTCACCATTTCAGCAAAAATAATAAAATATATAGTAATAAATCTACCAAAGGAGACAAAAAAAAACTGTATACAGAAAACTATAAGACACTGATGAAAGAAATCAAAGTGGACGTAAACAGATGGAGAGATATTACATGTCCCTGGGTTGGAAGAATCAATATTGTGAAAAGGACTATACTACCAAATGCAATCTACAGATTCAATAAGATCCCTATCAAATTACCAATGGCATTTTTCACAGAAATAGAACAAAAAGTTTCACAAGTCATATGGAAACACATAAGATTCCAAATAGCCAAAGCAGTCTTGAGAATGAAGAATGGAGTTGGAGGAATCAACCTTCCTGACTTCAGACAATTATAAACTACAGTCTTCAAGATAGTATAGTATTGGCATGCAAAAAAAGAAATATAAACCAATGTAACAAGACAGAAAGACCAGAGATAAACCCACATACCTATGGGTACCTTATTTTTGACAAAGGAGGCAGGAATATACAATGGGGCAAAGATAGCCCTTTCAATAAGTGGTGCTGGGAAAATTGGACAGCTACATGTAACAGAATGAAATTAGAAAACTAAATTAGAGATACCAAGGGAGCATTTCATGCAAAGATGGGCTCAATAAAGGACAGAAATGGTATGGATCTAACAGAAGCAGAAGATATTAAGAAGAGCTGGCAAGAATACACAGAAGAACTGCACAAAAAAGATGTTCATGACCAATAAAATCACGGTGATGTGATCGCTCACCTAGAGACAGACATCCTGGAATGTGAAGTCAAGTGGGCCTTAGAAAGCATCACTACAAACAAAACTAGTGGAGGTGATGGAATTCCAGTTCAGCTATTTCAAATCCTGAAAGATGATGCTATGAAATTGCTGCTCTCAATATGCCAGCAAACTTGGAAAACTTAGCAGTGGCCACAGGACTGGAAAAGGTCAGTTTTCATTCCTATCCCAAAGAAAAGCAATGCCAAAGAATGCTCAAACTACCACACAATTGCACTCATCTCACATGCTAGTAAAGTAATGCTCAAAATTCTCCAAGCTAGGCTTCAGCAATACGTGAACTGTGAACTTCCAGATGTTCAAGCTGGTTTTAGAAAAGGCAGAGGAACCAGAGATCAAATTGCCAACATCTGCTGGATCATGGAAAAAGCAAGGGAGTTCCAGAAAAACATCTATTTCTGCTTTATTGACTATGCCAAAGCCTTTGACTGTGTGGATCACAATAAGTTATGACCATCCTAGATAGCATATTAAAAAGCAGAGACATTACTTTGCCAACAAAGGTCCATCTAGTCAAGGCTGTGGTTTTTCCAGGGGACATGTATGGATGTGAGGATGTGAGGGTTGGACTGTGAAGAAAGCTGAGTGCCGAAGAATTAATGCTTTTGAACTGTGGTGTTGGAGAAGACTCTTGAGAGTCCCTTGGACTGCAAGGAGATCCAACTAGTCCATTGCAAAGGAGATCAGTCCTGGGTGTTCTTTGGAAGGAATGACGCTAAAGCTGAAACTGCAGTACTTTGTCCACTTCATGCGAAGGGTTGACTCAATGGAGAAGACTCTGATGCTGGGAGGGATTGGGGGCAGGAGGAGAAGGGGACAACATAGGATGAGATGGCTGGATGGCATCACCAACTCGATGGAAGTGAGTTTGAGTGAACTCCGGGAGTTGGTGATGGACAGGGAGGCCTGGCGTGCTGCAATTCATGGGGTCGCAAAGAGTCAGACATAACTCAGCAACTGAACAGAACTAACATCATGCACAAAGATAAACTCAAAATGGATTAAAGGCATAAATGTAAGAATAGAAACCATAAATCTCTTAGAGGAAAACATAGGCAGAACACTCGATGACATATATCACAACAAAATATTCTATGACCCATCTCCTAGAGTAATGAAAATGAAAGAAAGAATAATCAAGTGGTACCCAATTAAACTTAAAGCCTTTTGCAGTAAAGGAAACTATGAACAAAGTGAAAAGAGAACCCTCAGAATGGAAGAAAATAATAGCAAATGAAACAACTGACACGTGATTAACTTCAAAATGTACAAGAAGCATATGTAAGTCAATACCAGAAAAGCAAACAACCCAATTAAAAAGTGAGAGAAAGACCTAAACAGACATTTGTCTAAAGAAGACATATAGGTGGCTAAAAAACACATGAAAAGATGCTCAATATCACTCATTTTTAGAGAAATGCAAATAAAAACTACAATGTAATGTTACCTCCACTCCAGTCAGAATGACCATCATCAAAATATCTACATGTAATAAATGCTTGAGAGGGTGTGGAGAAAAGGGAACCCTCTTGCTGTGTTGGTGGGAATGTAAATTGATACAGTCACTGTGGAAGATGGTATCAAGATTCCTTCAAAAAACTAGGGATAAAACCATCATATGACCCAGCAATCCCACTACTAGGCATACACACTGAGGAAACCAAAATTGAAAAAGACATATTTACTCCAATGTTCATTGAAGCACTGTAGCTAGAACGTGGAAGTAACCTAGATATTTGTTGAAAGATGAATGTGTAAATAAACTGTGGTACATATATAAAATTGGATATTACTCAGCTATGAAAAGGAACACATTTGAGTCTATTCTAATGAGGTGGTTGAACCTAGAGCCTGTTATCCAGAGTAAAATAAGTCAGAAAATGAAAGATAAGCATTGTATACTAATGCATATATATGGAATCTAGAAAGATGGTACTGAGGAAATTACTTGGAGGGCAGCAATGGAAAATCAGACATAGAGAACAGATTTATGGGCATGGCAGGGGGAAGGAGAGGGTAAGCTGTATAGAGAGAGTAACACTGAAACTTCCATTACCATATGTAAAATAGATAGCCAATGGGAATTTGATGTATCACTCAGGGAACTCTAACATGGGCTCTGTAACAACCTAGATGGATGGATGGGGAGGAAGATGGGATGGAGGTTCAAAAGGGAGGGGACATATGTTTACGTATGGCTGATTCATGCTGATATTTGGGAAATATATATATATATATATATATATATATATATATATATGTAAAACAATTATCCTTCAGTTAAAAAAATAAATAAATTTACTAAAAAAGTAAGTAAATTTAAGAATAAACAGTTAAAAAATATACTGGAGTGGATTGCCATCTTCCTGATCCAAGGATTAAACCTGGGTGTCCTGCATTGCCAGCAGATTCTTTACCATCTGAGCCACCAGGGAAGCCTACACACACACACAGACACACACACACACACAGATGTTATAAAACCAATTTTGCTTTTTCCTTTGAATCACTTTTTTTTTGCCTAATTGGTCTTGATATCTTCTGAATAAATGTGGCAAGAGTTGTTATATTTGTCTTATTTCTGATCTTACACGAAAAGCTTTCAACTTTTTACCATTAAAAATAATATTAGGTGTGGGCTTTTTGTATATGGTCTTTATTATGTTGAGTACATTTCCTCTATATACACTTTGTTGAGAGTGTTTTTTTTTTTTTTAAATCATGGAATGTATTACATTTTACAAATGCTTTTCTACATCTTTTCAGATTATAATGTTATGTTTATTCTTTATTTTGTTAAAATGGTGCATCACATTGATAGATTTGTGCCTGTTTAGCCTTCTTTACCAGAGAAGGTAATGGCATCCCACTCCAGTACTCTTGCTTGGAAAATCCCAGGGATGGAGGAGCCTGGTGGGCTGCAGTCCATGGGGTCGCTAAGAGTCAGACACGACTGAGCAACTTAACTTTCACTTTTCAGTTTCATGAATTGGAGAAGGAAATGGCAACCCACTCCAATGTTCTTGCCTGGGGAATCCCAGGGATGGGGGAGCCTGGTGGGCTGCTGTCTATGGGGTCGCACGGAGTCAGACACTACTGAAGAGAGTTAGCAGCAGCAGCAGCAGCAGCAGCAGCAGCAGCAGCAGCCTTCTTTGCATCCCTGAACCAAAACCCATTTTTTTCAAAGAGTATAATATTTTAATGTACTGGTGAATTCAGTTTCCTAATATGTTGTTGAGGATTTTTATATCTATGTTTATCAGGGTTGTTGGACTATAATTTTATTATATTGTAGAGTCCATTTCTGATTTTGTTTCCAGGCTAATGCTAGTCTCATAAATTGAGTTTGTATGTGTTTGCATGTGTACTAAGTTGCTTCAGTCACGTCCAGCTCTTTGCGACCTTATGGACTGTAGCTCACCAGGCTCCTCTGTCCAAGGGATTCTTCAGGCAAGAATACTAGAGTGGGTTGCCATGCCCTTCTCCAAGGGATCTCTCCAATCCAGGGATTGAACCTGAAACTCATGTCTACTACACTGGTAGGTGGGTTCTGTACCACTAACACTCCCTGGGAAGCCCGTTGTATATGTTTACTTATCTTTTATTTTTGGGGAGAGTTTGAAAAGGATTGGTGGAGAGATTGAAAAGGATTGAAAAGGATAGGAGATTATTGACATCCTTTGATGGTGTCACATTTCTTTGATTTTTAATATTCCTTAATGTTTTGTGTTGTTGTCTTCCCATTTGAAAGTGTTCACCTCCTCCAGTTATTACTAACTGCCTTCTGAAGAGAAATATCATCCATCAGTCCTATTAGAGATCTTATGTTTTCTCATACCTTCTATGGTAGATTTGATCCATGCTTCTTCCTCTGTCTCTTAAAATTCTTAAATCGTATGCATTCTCTAAGTCCTGTAGTACAACAGAACAGGTGCTGACAGCCTTCCCTTTATTTTCTAAATGTGGTTCTAAATTGGAAGTTTATTGTCTCTCTCTGTCCTGCAGATTCATGCTAGCTTTCTGTGCATGCTCATTACTTACCTCCCAGAACTTGCTTTCAATGTCACCATTAGGTACATTCATAGGGATCTGTGCACAGAAGAGAAAGACGTGTAGATGAGGCATGCAGAACTTCTGGGATGCCCATGAACTAGTTGAGTTGATCCATTGTTGGGCATCCACAGTGGCTTGTTGACAGGCTTCTTGATGGAGTCTGCAATGCAGGTGCTAGAAAGCATGTCTCTTTAATGACCTCCAAGTATGCAGTATACCACACTTTCAGCCTCTTCCCTCCCAGCCATGTAACTCACAATTCATTACTCCTCTCCAATGCATCCAAACTTGTATTTTTTTCCTCAGTGGCATGTTGGGAAGTCTCTTCTAGAAACTTGTATTTCCACAAATGCTTTCTTGTTCAAGGGTGATTTTCTGAAGCAGTGTTCTCCAGGGACACTTGGATCACTACTGAGAGAGACTGTAGTGGGTTCATTAGCAACTACAGAGTCCACAGACTACACCAAGGTCTGTATTCTTGTTGCCTGATGCACAGGTGCCTGAGACTCTTCCTGGGTTTCCTGAAAAATAGTTCTGGTTACCACAACTCTTATGAGATGCTTTTCATATTTTAGTGGAAGCCAAATTGTTGTTTTTGAGGTGGGTTGCAAATGAGGGACGCCTTATTCAGCCATGTTTCTGAGATCACATTTTGAGATCTACAGAATATTTTCTATGTACCAGGTTCTGTATTGGGCACCAATGACAAAATTATCCTTCACTTTTATTTACCCATGAATCTAAAGGTGGCATGAACCAGTTTCTACATATATGCCACTGTGGGCTCAAGCATAAAGTAATTTTGTAGATCAAGTAAATACTTGGCTATTTCTAGCTACATGTACTGTGGTGTTCACTGCACTTCCATAAGGAATAAAAATTCCTCAAATAAATATGCATCAGAGGTTATTTTCAAGCCAAGAGACAGTTCTTTACAAATTGGAATGCAGTATACCATGATATAATGGATGCCTGAAGTCTCTGTACTTACCAACTTTATGAAATGTCTTTTCCACCTTTATGGCTGAGTCTCTGACACTGTAAATATGTGAGCTCTTTAACTTTAGTTATACATGTTCTAATTAGATAAAAGTATTTGTTTTTAAAACTTTTGATTCTGGTATTATAAGAATATATAGAAGCCAATCCTCAGCAAACATTTAATTTATTTGTCTACAAATTTCCATGGCTGGAGTCTCTATATTCTACGTAGAAAAGATGGGTAAAACTACATGAAAAAGCAAGACTTCTCCAATTGATCCCTAATCTGTTTTCAACAATTTCATCAACCAATAATGACACCTACCTGTTCTTCATAGGTTCAGTGACAGTGCCAGGTTTCAGGAATGAGATAATGGATAAGAAAGTTCTTCTGCACTCAGTATGGCTGGTGTGCTTATGAACCATTACACCTTTTGGATTTTATTATGTCTGGACGATTTTCCAAAATTTTATGAACATGGCGTTTTAGAACATTCTTGGATTGAAGCATGAATATATATGGGCAATATTTTAGTCTGTTCATGTACTGTGTAGTACTGTGTAGTACCAGTACTCATGTTCTGATCAATGACAGCATTGACCAAATGGAGTTTGACTGTCTCCAGTAGCATCAACTTCTTTGCCAAAAATTTAGAATTATGAATTTTATGAAGTTCTAATGTTTGGTGTATGTAACATCCTCACAAGGGATTGTAATGGACCTCTGGAAGTCAGATCAGCACTGATTAAGACACACATCTAATTCTAAAATAAACTTTCAAAAATCTTTCACATTCCAAAGATAATTATTTTAGTTTATCACTCCATTTTGTGGACTTGAGTATCTTCAATCAATCTCCTGGGAAATACTAGGAATTTTAATGAACTCAGGAACCCCAGGAAACTTTCAAGGAATTAAAACACAAGTTCATTTCTATTCATATCCTGGTATATTTTTTCCCCTAGAGATATATATCATGTTATTATTCAAGTATTCTACTCTTATCAAGTTAAAAAATAAATAAACTTTGAGATTTTACACTCCATCCATCTCTCTCTCTCTCTCTCCCTGTCTCTCTCTCTGTCCCCCTTTCTTTACCTCTATATTCTCTTTCAGTTCTGTTCAGTTCAGTTTAGTTCGGTTGCTCAGTTGTGTCCGACTCTTTGAGACCCCATGAATCGCAGCACGCCAGGGATCCTGTCCATCACCAACTCCTGGAGTTCACTCAGACTCACATCCATCGAGTCAGTGATGCCATCCAGTCATCTCATCCTCGGTCGTCCACTCCTCCTCCTGCCCCTAATCCCTCCCAGCATCAGAGACTTTTCCAATGAATCAACACTTTGCATGAGGTGGCCAAAGTATTGCAGTTTCAGCTTTAGCATCATTCCTTCCAAAAAACACCCAGGACTGATCTCCTTTAGAATGAACTGGTTGAATCTCCTTGCAGTCAAAGGGACTCTCAAGAGTCTTCTCCAACACCACAGTTCAAAAGCATCAATTCTTCAGCGCTCAGCTTTCTTCACAGTTCAACTCTCACATCCATACATGACCACTGGAAAAACCACAGCCTTGACTAGACGGACATTTGTTGGCAAAGTAATGTCTCTGCTTTTTATTATGCTATCTAGGATGGTCATAACTTTCCTTTCAAGGAGTAAGTGTCTTTTAATTTCACGGCTGCAATCACCATCTGCAGTGATTTTGGATCCCCCAAAATTAAAGTCTGACACTGTTTCCACTGTTTTCCCATGTATTTCTCATGAAGTGATGGGATCAGAGGCCATGATCTTCGTTTACTGAATGTTGAGCTTTAAGCCAACTTTTCCACTCTCCTCTTTCACTTTCATCAAGAGGCTTTTCAGTTCCTCTTCACTTTCTGCATAAGGGTGGTGTCATCTGCATATCTGAGGTTATTGATATTTCTCCCGGCAATCTTGATTCCAGCTTGTGCTTCTTCCAGCCCAGCATTTCTCATGATGTACTCTTCATATAAGTCAAATAAGCAGGGTGACAATATACAGCTTTGACATACTTCTTTTCCTATTTGGAACCAGCTTGTTGTTCCATGTCCAGTTCTAACTGTTGCTTCCTGACCTGCGTATAGGTTTCTCAAGAGGCAGGTCAGGTGGTCTGGTATTCCCATCTCTTTCAGAATTTTCCACAGTTTATTGTTATTCCTAGGTCTGTACGTGCTCAATAGGCTACTGGAGATCAGTGGAGCAATAACTCCAGAAAGAATGAAGGGATTGAGAAAAAGCAAAAACAATACCCAATTGTGGATGTGACTGGTGATAGAAGCAAGGTCCGATTCTCCTTCAGAGCTACATTTTATTAAGAGGCTGTCCACACATGGACACTTTGTGACATTTTATAAATAAAAATACAGAACATTCTGTATTTTGTTTGCCAACTCTAAAAGTTCTCAAGGTATTATTTACACTATTCACAGTTCTCAGTTCACTCGAATCAGTCACCCACCTACACCCTTCTATTGAAACCCATTTTGCTCGTGATCTTCATGTTGAAAACTTATATTGAAAAAAAGAACTAGTATATTTGGTTTCTTATCTTTCAACATTTTACCTCTCTCTTCTTAAAATACTCTTGTCCTTTGTTTGTTATACATTCAACTTTTAACTTTATCTGCTTTACCTCAAGCTTTTTACCTTTTCAATCTAGTCTTTAGATATGGAGTTCTTAGGATTTCACTCTGGGTGCTATTTTCTTTCTTTACTGAATTTCCTCTTAAGAGGAAATCTCATCCAGTCTTTAACAGATTCACACTTAACCTGCTATCTATAACAGGTTATAACTGAATTTCCTCTTAAGAAGAAATCTCATTCAGTCTTTAACAGGTTAAAATTTAATCTTTTATCTATACACCAATTATTTTTTTTATATCTGTGCTTCCTATTACCAAATTCCAGAATGTTGTATTCAACTACCTACTTAACATCTGCATTCAAATGTATCCCAGGCAAGTAAAAGAAAATATTTTCTAAAATGAACATTTGACATCCCCTTATTCAACCTGTATCTTTGTAGTATAGTTGGAAATCAGGGAGCACAATACCTTCAGCTTTGTTCTTAAAATTATTTTGGCCACTGCCGGTCATTCATGGCTCAATATAAATTTTGAATTATTTGTTTTAGTTCTGTGGAAAATGCCACTGGTATTTTCATAAGGATTACACTGAATCTCTAGAATGCTTTGGGTAGTATGATTTTTATAGCAATATTATTTCTTCCAACCTATAAGCATAGTATATCTTTCCATTTGTTTGAATCATCTTTGTTTCATCAGTTTCTTATAGATTTTTTAGTATAGATCTTTTCCTTTCTTGGTAGATTTATCCCAAGATATTTTATTATTTTTGATGCAATTATAAACTTAATTGTTCTCTTTATTTCTCATTTTGATAGGTGATTATTAGTGTGTAGAAAAACAACAGCTTTCTATATATTAATTTTGTTTCCTACAACTTTACCAAATGCATTTATTAGTTCTAATATCTTTTGTTTGCATCTTTAGAATTTCCTATATAAAATATCATGTCATCTGCAAACTGTAATAGTTTTGTTTCTTTATTTCCATCTTTTCTTTCTTTCTAGTCTTATCGCTATGGCTTGGACTTCCAATATTACGTTGAAAGACATGGTTAGAGTGGGCATCTTTGTCTTGTGCCTGATATTAGAGAAAATGTTTTTAGTTTGTCAACATTGAATAAGATGTTGGCTCTAGGTTTGTCATATATAGCCTTTATTATGTTGAAGTATGATTCCTCTATACTCTGTTGAGAGTTTTTATGATAAATGGATGTTGAGTTTTGTCAAAAGGTTTTTATGTGTCTAATTGAAATAATCATATGATTTTTATTCTTCAATTTGTTAATGTGGTTTATCACATTTACTGATTTGTGAATATTGAACCATACTTGTATGTATCCTATTTGATCATGGTGCATGATCCGCTCAATGTATTATTAAAATCAGTTTTCTACTGTTTTGTTGAGGATATTATTATCTGTATTCATCAATGATGAAGGCATGTAATTTTCCCTTTTTTTGTGGTGTTCTTGTCTTGTTTTGTGTAAAGGTGTTGCTGGCCTCATAGAATGAGTTCAATTATGTTTCTTCTTCTTCAGTTTTTTGGAATAATTTGAGAAGTATAAGTGTTAATTTTTAAAATGTTTGGTAGAATTCACCTGTGGAGCAATCTTGCCCTAGGTTTTCCTTTGTTCTAGGTTTTAAAATTACTGATTCAAGTTCATTACTGGTAACTGATCCTTCATATTTTGTACTTCCTGATTAAGTATTGGGAGATTGTACATTCTGAAGAATTTATCTATTCCTTCTAGGTTGTCCAATTTATTGTCATATAATTGTTCCTAGTAATCTTATGATTTGCTTTATGGTGAATTAAAGCTTTTTGTTTGTTTACCTACATTTCATTTAATAGCCACTGAAAAGTCTTTCATTTCTTCTCACTAATCCTGTCCATCAATTACGGTGTTGCTTGCAACTTCTCCTTTCTCTCTCTCTCTCTCTTTTTTTTTTTTTTTTTTAATTTCTAGTTTTATTTGTTTGGGTTTTCTCTGTCTCTTTTTTTGATGAGTCTGATAATGGTTAAGCAAATTTTCAAAAAGTGAGGGATGCCTTTATACAATATATTATTACTACCTATAGTTATCATATTGTACGTTAGATTCCATAAATAATTAATCTTGCATAACTGAAGCTTTGTATCCTTTGATCACCATTACTCATTTTCCCCATAATTTAGCCCCTGGAAAACATGCAATAAATGTCTTTTTATGTCTGATTTCTTTCACTTATTATAATATCTTACATGTTCATCCATGTTGAAGTAAATGACAGGAATTTTCTTATTTTTTTAGATCAGTACCATATAGATCTGTCTTATATGTATATTAATACATAACTATATATGCACATGTTAGTATTTCAACTGTGTCCAACTCTTTGCAACCTCATGGATTGTAGCCCACCAGGCTTCTCTGAACATGGAATTCTCCAGGCAAGATTACTGGAGTGGGTAGCCATTCTCTTCTCCAGGGTATCTTCCCAACCCAGGGATTGAACCCAGGTCTCCAGCATTGTGGGCAAATTCTTTCCCTTCTGAGCCACCAGGGAAGCCCATATATGCATAGCAATTTCTTTGTCCATTCATCCATTCACTGACACTTGTTTTCATATCTTGGCTACTGTGAATAATGCTGCAGTGAAACTAACTGTGCAGATATATTTTTCAGATATTTCACTCTGTTTCAATATGTCAAGACATATTTTTTGGATAACATGGAATTTTTTTTGAGAAATTCTATACTATTTTCCATTGTGACTGTGCCACTTTACATTCCTACCAACAGTGCACCAACGTTTCCCTTTCTCCAGATTTTCCCGACACCTATCTCTTATCTTGATATCCATTCTAATAAGTGTGAGGTGATGTCTCATTGTGGTTTTACTTTGCATTTTCCTGATGACTAGTGATGTTGAGCAGGTTTCATCTCTCTGTTGGCCGTTTGTATGTCTTCTTAGAAAAATGTTTATTCAGATTCTTTATCCATTTTAAAATCAGTTTATTTGCTTTTGTGTTATTGAGTTTTAGGTGTTATTTATATATTTTGGATGTCAATTTATCATCAAATGTATGATGTGTAAATATTTCTCCTATACAATCAAGTTGTCTTTTTATGTTTTAGGATGTTTCATTTGCTATGCATAAGTTTTTAACTAATTGAAAACTAATTATCTATTTTGGCTTTTGTTGCTTTTGCTTTTGGGGTGATATCCACAATGAAAGAAGATTTCCTGTATATTTTTTTCAAGTGCTTTCACAATTTCAGGATTTGTGTCTACATTCTTTGTCCATTTGAGCTGATTTTCATATATGGTGTGCAATAAGGGTCCAATTTATTTCTTCTGTATGTGGATATCCAGTTTCCCAATACCATTTATTGAAAAGACTATCTTTTTTCCATTCTTTGTTCTTGACACTTATTTTCAAAGATAATTTGATTGTAGACTTGTGGATCTATTTCTGGGCCTCATATCCTCTTAATTTACTATATGTCTTTTTTAATGAAAATAATTTATTGTTTTGATTTCCGTATGCTTGCAATATATTTTGAAATTAAGAAATGTGATGCCTCCATCTCTTCTTTTCTTATGCAAGCTTGCTTTGGCAATTTGGATATTTTTGTAGTTATATGTAGCTTTAGGATTTTAAGTATTGTTGGAAAAAATGTCACAGCAATTTTGATAACAATTATATTGAACCTATAGATCACTTTAGTATGTATATTTTAAAAATGTTAAGTCTCATAATCCAGGTATTTCAGATGTCTTTCCATTTAGTTGTGTCTTATCTAATTTCATTCATCAATATTTTTTTTTTAGTTTTCAGTGTATAGATATTTCCCTTCCTTGATTAAATTTATTCCTAAGTGTTTTATTCTTCTTGATGCTTTTGTAAATGGGAATTTTATCTTCTATTATTTTTTGTATAGTTGGGTTATCTGAAGGTTTTTAATTTTTAAAAATATTTTCAGAAAACCAACATTTAGTTTTATTTTTTTTCTATTATTTTACTAATTTTTTTTGTATATTTCTGATCTAATCTTTATTATTTCCTTCCTTATACTGACCAACCTAGATAGCATATTAAAAAGCAGAGACATTACTTTGCCAACAAATGTCCGTCTAGTCAAGGCTATGGTTTTTCCAGTGGTCATGTATGGATGTGAGAGTTGGACTGTGAAGAAGGCTGAGCACAGAAGAATTGATGCTTTTGAACTGTGGTGTTGGAGAAGACTCTTGAGAGTCCCGTGGACTGCAAGGAGATCCAACCAGTACATTCTAAAGCAGATCAGTCCTGGGTGTTCTTTGGAAGGAATGATGCTAAAGCTGAAACTCCAATACTTTGGCCACCTCATGCAAAGTGTTGATTCATTGGAAAAGACTCTGATGCTGGGAGGGATTGGGGGCAGGAGGAGAAGTGGACGACCGAGGATGAGATGGCTGGATGGCATCACCGACTCAATGGACATGAATTTGAGTGACCTCTGGGAGTTTGTGATGGACAGGGAAGCCTGGCATGCTGCTATTCATGGAGTCTCAAAGACTGGGACACGACTGAGAGAATGAACTGTACTGAGCTGAACTGAATACTGACTTTAGGTTTATTTATTACATAATATTATTTATGATCAATTTATTAATTTTTGATGCTGTTATTTCAGGTTTTCTTAATACAGTACCTGCCTTCTTTATTATATATGTTTTTATTACTTTAAATTTCCTTCTTAGAACTTATTTTACTGCATCCCACAACTGTTTTGGCATGTCGTGCTTCCATTTTCATTTTTCTCATGATATTCCTCATTTATTTTTGATTTCTTTCATGGCCTTTTGGTTGATCAGGAACGTTTTGTTTAATTTCCACATACTTGTGAACTTTCTAGATTTTCCTTCTGCTGAAATTATAAGCAAGATGAAAAGACAGCCTTCAGAATGGGAGAAAATAATAGCAAAAGAAGCAACTGACAAAGAATTAATCTCAAAAGTATACAAGCAACTCCTGAAGCTCAATTCCAGAAAAATAAATGAATCGATCAAAAAATGGGCTGAAGAGCTAAACAGACATTTCACCAAAGAAAACATACAGATGGCTAATAAACACATGAAAGGATGCTCAACATCACTCATCAGAGAAATGCAAATCAAAACCACAGTGAGGTACCATCTCACACCAGTCAGAATGGCTGCTATTCAAAAGTCTACAAACAATAAATGCTGGAAAGGATGTGGAGAAAAAGGAACACTCTTACACTGTTGGTGGGAATGCAGACTAGTACAGCCACTGTGGAAAACAGTGTGCAGATTCCTCAAAAAATTGAAAATAGAACTGCCATACAACCAAGCAATCCCGCTGCTGGGCATACACACCGAGGAAACCAGGATGAAAGAGACACATATACCCCAGTGTTCACTGCAGCACTGTTTACAATAGCCAAGACATGGAAGCAACCTAGATGTCCATCAGCAGAAGAATGGATAAGAAAGCTGTGGTACATATACACAATGGAATATTACTCAACCATTAAAAAGAATGCATTTGAATCAGTTCTAATGAGGTGGATGAAACTGGAGCCTATTATACAGAGTGAAGTAAGCCAGAAAGAAAAACACCAATACAATATACTAACACATATATATGGAATTTAGAAAGATGGTAACAATGACCCTATATACAAGACCATAAAAGAAACACAGACATAAACAACAGTCCTTTAGTCTCTGTGGGAGAAGGCGAGGGTGGGATGATTTGAGAGGGTAGTGTTGAAAGTGTCATATGTGAAGTGAATTGCCAGTCCAGGTTAGATGCATGAGACAGGCTGCTCATGGCTGGTACACTGGGATGACCCTGGGGGATGGGATGGGAAAGGAGGTGGGAGAGGGTTTCTGGATGGGGAACACATGTGCACCCATGGCTGATTCATGTCGATGTATGACCAAAACCACTACAATATTGTAAAGTAATTAGCCTCCAATTAAAATAAATAAATTAATTAAAAATTTCATTCTGATGATTTCTAATTATATCATTGTGATTAAAAAAAGACGATATAATTTCAATTTTCTCAAAGTTGTTAACACTTCTTATTGTGTCTTAGTAAAATATGGAGAATGTTTTCGAAAATGTCCCACGTGCTATTGACCTGTGTGTTTGTATTTATCTGTTTGTTATATTCTTATGCCCTGAGTTATTCAAATCTCTGTTTTCTGGTTGAATTTCTGCCTAGTGGTTTATCCATTGTTGAAAGCAGGGTATTGAAGTCCCCTGAAATTTTACTACTGCTGCCTACTTTCCTCACTTCAGTTTTCTTAATATTTTCTTCATATATTTAAATATTCCTATATCAAATGAATACATGTCTACAAAGGTTATGCCCACTTGATGTCTTTTTATCATTATTATATAATGACTATGCTTCTTGTTGCAGTTTTGACTTAAAGTTTATTTTGTCTAATATAACTATATCTGTTTTATTTTGGTTTCCATTTGCACAAAATACCTTTTCTTTCATCCCTTTAGTTTAAGACTGTGTGTGGCCTTAAAGCTAAAGTGAGTCTCTTGTAGGCAAGATATAGTTGCGTCTGTCTTTATTCATTTGGTTACATTATCCCTTTAGATTTGTCATCTATATTTAAAGTAACTGTTGATAAATCAAGCCTTACTAGTACAATCGCATAATTTGTTGGCTATTTTATAGTTTCTTTGCTCCTTTCTTCCTCTGTAACAGTGCTTCATTGTTATCCATGATTTTCCATAGTGTGATTTCTTTCTAATTATATTTTAGTACCTACTGTAGGTTTTTGCTTTGTGAAATCCATTCATGATACTATTCATGGTACTAGATCCATTCATATTATTACAGAGAGCATTGGTTCATTCTTTTTATGGCTAAGTAATATTTCATTGTAATACATAACATCTTTATTTATTAATCTTTTCAATAGATATTTTGGTTGCTTTCAGTGACTTGGCTATTGTAAATATTGTGGTACATGTATCTTTTTGAATTATGGTTTTCTCTGAATATTTGCCAAGGAATGGAGTTTCTGGATCATAAGGTAGTTATATTTTTAATTTTTAAAGAAAACTTCATACTGTTCTCCATAGAGGCTGTACCAATTTACTTTCCCATCAACAGTGTAGGATTCCCTTTTCCTTCACATCCTCTCCAGCATTTATTGTTCACAGATTTTTTTGTTTGATGATGGATAATCTGACTAGTTTGAGGTGATATTTCATTGTAGATTTTATTTCCATTTATCTAATAATTAGTGATCCTGAACATCTTTTCATGTACTCTTTGACCAGCTCTATTTCGTTTTTGGACAAATGTTTTAGATTTTCTGATAATGTTTTGATTGGGTTCATATTGTATTGAGCAGTATGGTCTCTCTGTTTATTTTGGAGATTAAATTCTTGTAGGTCACATTGTTTGAAAATATTTTCTTCCGTTTGGTGTGCTGTCTTTTTGCTTTGTTTGTAATTTTCTTCACTGTGTAAACTTTTTTTATTTTAATTAAGTTTCATTTATTTATTTTTGCTTTTATTTCTGTTCCTTTAGGACATGGATTGAAAAGATATTGCTGTGATTTATGTCAAAGACTGTTCTGCCCATGTTTTCCTTAAGAGAGTATCTGGTATTAAATTTAGGTTATTGGTTCATTTTAAGATTATCTTTGTGCATAGTGTTAGAGACCATTTCAATTTTATTCTTTTACATGTAGTTGTACAATTTTCCCAGGATCACCTTTTGAAGAGAGTGTCTTTCTCCATTGAATACTAGTCTCATTTGTCATAGATTAATTGACTATAGCTGTATGGGTTTATTTCTGTGTTTTCTGTCTTATTCCATTGATGTATACGTCTGTTTTTATGTCAGTACCATACTGCGTTGATTATCACATGGTCTGAATTCAGGGAGCCTAATTCCTCCAGCTCTATTTTTCTTTCTCAAGTTTGCTTTGTCTATTTGGTATTTTTTGTGGCTCCATACAAATTTTAAGTTCTATTTCTGTGAAAAATATCATTTATAATTTAACAGGGACTGAAGTGAATCTGAAGTTTGTCTTGAGAAGTATAGTCATTTACAGAATATTGATTCTTCCAATCCAAGAGCGTAGTATATCTCTCTGTTTGTTTGTATCATCTTTGATTACTTTCAATAGTGTCATATAGTTTCTGGAGTACAGGTTTTTTTGCCACAGTAGGTTGATTTATACAAACACATTTTATTATTTTTGATGTGATAGTAAATGGGATTGTTTCCTTAATTTTTCTTTCTTTTGTTGCTAGTGCATGGTAATGCAATGGGTTTTTGTGTATTATTTCTGAATCCTGCAACATTACTGAATTCACTGATGCACTCTAGTAGTTTTCTGGTAGCATCTTTAGGATTTTCTATATAGAGTAGCATGCCATCTGCAAACAGTAGCAGTGTTACTTCTTCTTTTCCAATCTGGATTCCCTTTATTTCTGTTTTCTTTCCTGACTATCATGGCTCAGATCAGTTTAGTCACTCAGCCATGTCTGACTCTTTGCAACCCCATGGATTGTAGCACACCAGACTTTCCTGTCCTTCATCATGGACTGGAGCTTGCTCAAACGTGTGTTCATCAAGTCAGTGATGGGATTCAACCATCTCATCCTCTGTCATCCCCTTCTCCTCCTACATTCAGTCTTCCCAAGCATCAAGGTTTTTTCTAATAAGTCAGTTTTTCGCATCATGTGACCAAAAGATAGGAGCTTTAGCTTCAGCATCAGTCTTCCCCATTAATACTCAGGACTGATTTCCTTTAGGATTGACTGGTTTGATCTTGCAGTCCAAGGGGCTCTCAGAAGTCTTCTCCAACACCACAGATCAAAAGCATCAATGCTTAGGCACTCAGCTTTCTTTATGATTCAACTCTCACATCCATACATGACTGCTGGAAAAACCGTAGCTTTGACTATATAGACCTTTGCCAGCAAAGTAGTGTCTCTGTTTTTTAATATGCTTTATAGGTTTGTTATAGCTTTTCTTCCAAGGAGCAAGCATCTTTTCATTCCATGGCTTCAGTCACCATCTGCAGTGATTTTGGAGCCCAAGAAAATAAAGTCTGTTACTGTTTTCATGGCTAGGACTTTCCAAACAATGTTGAATAAAAATAGTCAAAGTGGACATCCTTGTCTTGTTCCTGATATTATTAGAAATGATTTGGTGTTTTCATTATTGAGTATGATGTTAACTGTATATTTTTCATATATGGCCTTTTTTAAATCAAAAATTGTTGTTTAATTTGTCAAAAGCTTTTTCTTGAGAAAAATGTGTGTTCTGCTGCTTTCTGATGAAATGCTCAATAAATATCACTTAAATTCATTCGGTCTAATGTGTTATTTAAGGCCTGTGTTTTCTTACAGATTTTCTGTCGGGATGATCTGTCCATTGGTGAAAGTGGGGGTGTTAAAGTCCCCCACTATTATTATTTTGCAGTCAATTTCTTCTTTTATAGCTATTAGCATTCGTCTTATATATTGAGGTGTTCCTATTTTGGGTAAATACATATTTATGATTATTATATATTTTTCTTGGCTTGATTCCTTGAACATTAGGTGGTGTGATTCTTTGTATCTTGTATCATTCTTTATTTTAAGATCTATTGTGTTTTAGTACTGCTACTCCAGCTTTCTCTTACTTTCCATTTATAGCCAATACCTGTTTTGAACTCTTTAGTTTGAATCTGTATGTATTTTGCATCTGATGTGGGTCTTTTGTACACAGTATATAGGTAAGTATATATATTATTTATATAAATTCAACCAGTCTTTGTCTTTTGGTTGGAGCTCATAATTTGCTTACTTTTAAGGTAGTTATCAATATGTATGATTTTATTGTCATTTTGCAAATTATTTCAATTTGTCTCTTAGGTCTTTTTTCTTCATTTCCTCCTTTATCCTCTTCTCTTATGATTTGATGACTCACTTTAATGTTGTGCTTGGTTTCCCTTTTCTTTTGTGTATACGTATCTATTGTATATTTGTTGTTTGAAATTAACATAAGGTTTTAATATAGCAACGTGTGTGTGTGTGTGTGTGTGTGTGTGTGTGTGTGTACACACACCTTCATTATTCAGAGCCTTGTTGTGGTGAAGGGGTTTCTGTAACTCAAGGAGGCCATGAGCCATGACATGCAGGGCCACCCAAGATGGACGGGTCATGGTGGAGAGTTATAATAAACCATGGCCCATCAGAAGAGGGAATGGCAAACCACACCATTATTCTTGCTGTGAGAACCCCATGAACATGAGCAGTATGAAAAGGGAAGAAGATATGACATCACAAGATGAGCGCCCCCCCCCACACACACACACACCTCAGATTGGAAGGTGTCCAATACACTACTGGCTAAGAGTGGAGAGAAATTACTAATAGCTCCAGAAAGAATGAAGTGGCTAGGACAAAGTGGAAGCAATGTTCAGTTGTGGATGTGTCTGGTGGTGAAAATAAAGTCAGATGTTGTAAAGAAATAATATTGTATAGGAACCTGGAATATAAAGTCTGTGAATTAAGGTGCATTGGATGTGATCAAGCTAGAGATGTCAAGAGTTAACATCAACATCTTTTAGGAATCAGTGAACTAAAATGGATGGGAATTGACGAATTTAATTCAGATGACCATTATATCTATTACTTTAGGCAAGAATCCCTTAGAAATTAAGCAACCCTCATAGTAGACAAAAAATTTCAAATGTACTACTTGGGTGCAATTTCAAAAATGACAGAATGATCTCAGTTCCTTTCCAAGGAAAACCATTGAATATCACAGGTAATCCAAGTTTATGCCCTAACCACTGATGCCAAAGAAGCTGAAGTTAACTGGTTCCATGAACACCTAAAAAAACTTCTAGAATTAACACCAAAAAAAAAAAAAGAAAACACAAAACAAAACAAAAAAGATATCCTTTTAATCATAATTGGGATTGGATTGCAAAAGTAGTAAGTCAAGAGATACCTGGAGTAACAGGCAAGTTTAGCCTTACAATACAAAATTAAGTGGGGCAAAGGCTGACTGAATTTGATCTAGATGACACACTGGTCATAGAAAACATCCCTTTAAAACAACAAAAGGGACTACTATACGCATAGACATCACCAAATGCTCAATATGAAAATCAGATTGATTATATTTCTTTGGAGATGACGATGAATAAGTACTATACAGTCAGCAAAAACAAGACTGGGAGCTGACTGTGGCTCAGATCATCAGCTCCTTATTGCAAAATTCAAGCTTAAATTGAAGAAAGTATGGGAAAACCATTAGGCCATTCAGATATAACATAAATCAAACCCCTTATACAGGGCAGATGAAAAATAAATTTAAGGGATTAGATTTGGTAGAGAAAGTGCCTGAAGAACTATGTAAGTTTGCAACATTGTACAGAAGTTCAGTTCAGTTCAGTTCAGTCGTGTCTGACTCTTTGTGGCCCCATGAATTGCAGCACGCCAGGCCTCCCTGTCCATCACCAACTCCCAGAGTTCACTCAGACTCACGTCCATTGAGTCAGTGATGCCATCCAGCCATCTCATCCTCTGTCGTCCTCTTCTCCTTCTGCCCCCAATCCCTCCCAGCATCAGAGTCTTTTCCAATGAGTCAACTTTTTGCATGGGGTGGCCAAAGGACTGGAGATTCAGCTTTAGCATCATTCTTTCCAAAGAAATCCCAGGGCTGATCTCCTTCAGAATGGACTGGTTGGATCTCCTTGCAGTCCAAGGGACTCTCAAGAGTCTTCTCCAACACCACAGTTCAAAAGCATCAATTCTTCAGTGCTCAGCCTTCTTCACAGTCCAACTCTCACATCCATATATGACCACAGGAAAAACCATAGCCTTGACTAGAAGGACCTTAGGCGGCAAAGTAATGTCTCTGCTTTTCAATATGCTATCTAGGTTGGTCAAAACTTTTCTTTCAAGGAGTAAGCGTCTTTTAATTTCATGGCTGCAATCACCATCTGCAGTGATTTTGGAGACCAAAAAGAATAAAGTCTGACACGGTTTCCACTGTTTCCCCATCTATTTCCCATGAAGTGATGGGACCAGATGCCATGATCTTCGTTTTCTGAATGTTGAGCTTTAAGCCAACTTTTTCACTCTCCACTTTCACTTTCATCAAGAGGCTTTTTAGTTCCTCTTCACTTTCTGCCATAAGGGTGGTGCCATCTGCATATCTGAGGTGATTGATATTTGTCCCAGCAATCTTGATTCCAGCTTGTGTTTTTTCCAGTCCAGTGTTTCTCGTGATGTACTCTGCATAGAAGTTAAATAAGCAGGGTGACAATATAGAGCCTTGACGTACTCCTTTTCCTATTTGGAACCAGTCTGTTGTTCCATGTCCAGTTCTAACTGTTGCTTCATGACCTGCGTACAGATTTCTCAAGGGGCAGGTTAGGTGGTCTGGTATTCCCATCTGTCTCAGAATTTTCCACAGTTTATTGTGGTCCACACAGTCAAAGGCTTTGGCATAGGGCAGTGACCAAAATCTTCCCAAAGAAAAAGAAATGTGAGAAGGCAAAATGGTTGTCTGAAGAGGCTTAACAAACAGTTGTAGAAAAAAGTAGCAAAATATAAGAGAGAAAGTGAAAGATATACCCATGAAATGCAGAGTTCCAGTTGATAACAAGGAGAGCTAAGAAGGCCTTCTTCAATAAACAATGCAAAGAACTAGAGGAAAACAAGAGGATGGTAAAAACTAGTGATCTCTTCAGGAAAATTGAAGAAAACAAGGGAATATTTCATGCAAGGATGTGCATGATAAAGGACAGAAACAGCAAGGACCTAACAGAGGCAGAAGAGATTAAGAAGCGGTGGTAAGAATACACAGAAGAATTATATGAGAAAGTTCTTAACCAGGATAACCACAATTATGTGGTCACTCACCAGTGGAGCAGGATATCCTGCGATGTGAAGCCTAGTGGGCTTTAGGAAGCACTACTATGAGCAAAACTAGTGCTGATGATGGAATTCTAGCTGAGCCACTTAGAATCCCAAAAGATGATGCTGTTAAAGTGTTGGGCCCAATATGTCAACAAATTTGGAAAACAACAGTGGCCGGCAAACTGGGAAATGCTAGCTTTCCTTCCTATCCCAAAGAAGGATGATGCCAAAGAATGTTCAAACTACCACACCATTATGCTCATTTTGCATGGTAGTAAGTTTATGCCCAAAATCTTTCAATTTGGGCTTCAGCAGTAAAAACTGTGTTTAGAAAAAGGTGAAGGAATCAAAGATCAAATTATCATGATTCGTTGGATAATAAAGCAAGCAAGAGAATTCTAGAAAAACATCGACTTCTGCTTCATTGACTGTGCTAAAACATTTCACTGTGTGGATCACAACAAACTGGAAAATTCTTAAAATGATGTGAATACCAGATCACCTTACTTGTCCCCTCAGAAAACTGTGGGTCAAGAAACAACAGTTAAAACCAGATATAGGACGACACACTGGTTCAAAATTGGGAAAAGAGTATGACAAGGCTGTATATTGTCACCGTGCTTATTTAACTTCCATGCAGAGATGTTGTTATCTAGTCACTCAGTTGTGTTCTACTCTTTGTAACCCTATGGACAGCAGCATGCCAGACTTCCCTGTCCTTCACCATCTCCCGGAGCTTGTTCTAACACATGCCCATCAAATCTGTATTCCATCCAACCATCTTGTCATCTGTTGTCCCCTTCTCCTCCTGCTTTTAACCTTTCCAAGCATCAGGGTCTTTTCCAATGAGTTGGCCCTTCCCATCACGTGGCCAGAGTATTGGAACTTCAGCCTCAGCATCAGTCCTTCCAATGAATATCCAGGACTGATTTCCTTTAGGATTGACTGGTTTTATCTCCTTGCAGTCCAAGGGAATTTCCAGAGTCTTCTCCAACACTAGAGTTTGAAGGCATCAATTCTTCAGTGCTCTGCCTTCTTTATGGTCCAACTCTCATATCAATACTTGACTAATGGAAAAACCATAGCTTTGACTATACGGACTTTGTCAACCAAATAATGTTTCCGCTTTCAGATATGCTGCTAGGTTTGTCATAGATTTTCTCCCAAGGAGTGAGTGTCTTTTAATTTCATGGCTGAAGTCACCATCTTCAGTGATTTTGGAGCCCAAGAAAACAGTCTGTCATTATTTTCATAGTTTCTCCATCTATTTTCCACTGAATGATGGCATCAGATGCCATGATCTTAGTTTTTGAATGTTGATTTTTAAGCCACTTTTTTCACTCTTCTCTTTCACTTTCATCAAGAGGCTCTTTAGTTCCTCTTCACTCTCTGCCGTAAGAGTGGTATTATCTGTATATCTGAGGCTATCAATATTTCTCATGGCAGTCTTGATGCCAGCTTGTGATTCATCCAGTCCAGCATTTCACATGATTTTCTCTGCATATAAGTTAAATAAGCAAAATGACAATATACAGACTTGATGTACTTTCCCAATTTTGAACAACAACAACAACAAAAAAAGATACAAACTAATATATATATATATATATATATATATATATATATATATATATATATATATAGCAAAACAAACTTACAGATACAGAAAATAAGGTAGTTTTTACCAAAGGAAAGAGGGAAAGGACAGGGACAAATTAGGAGTATGTCCTTAACAGATAAAACACTATATTTAAAATAGATAAGCAACAAGCATATACTGTATACCACAGGGAATTATATCCATTATCTTATAAAAACTAATTGAAACTAATCTGCAGAAATACTGTATTACTATACTGTATACCTTAACTGACACAATATTGTAAATCAGATACTTGTTGTTCAGTTACTATGTCATGTCCAATTATTTGAGACTCCATGAACTGCAACAGGCCAAACTCATCTGTTCCCCAGTATCTCCCAGAATTTGCTCAAATTCATGCCCATTAAATTGATGATGCTAGCTAACCGTCTCATCCTCTGCTTACCCATTCTTCTTTTTCCTTCTTTCTTGCCCAAGATCAAGGTCTTTTCTAATGAGTCAGCTTTTCCCATTAAGTGGCCAAAGTATTAGAGTTTCAGGGTCAGCATCAATCCTTCTGATGAATATTCAGGTTTTATTTCCTTTAGGATTGACTTATTTGATCTCTTTGCAGCCCAAGGGATTCTCAAGAGTCTTCTCCAGCATCAAAATATGAAAGTATCAATTCTTCAGTGCTCAGCCTTCTCTATGGCCCAATTCTCACATTCATACATGGTTACCTGGGAAAAACACAGTTTTGACTATAAAGGCCTCTGTCAGTAAAGTGATGTCTCTGCTTTTTCATACTGTGTCTAGGTTTGTCATAGCTTTCTTTCCATGGAGCCAGTGTCTTTTAATTTTATGGCTGCAGTTACTATTTGCAGTGATTTTGGAATCCAATAAAATAAAATGTGTAATGCTTACACTTTTTCCCCTTGTGTTTGCCATGAAGTGATGTGACTTGATGCCATGATCTTAATTTTTTTTTTAACATTGAGTTTCAAGCTAGCTTTTTCAGTCTCCTCTTTCACTCTCATCAAGAGGCTCTTTAGTTCCTTTTCACCCTCTGCCATTAGAGAGCATAATTGTATATCTGAGACTGTTGATATTATTCCCCAAAATCTTGAATCCAGCTTGTGATTTATGCAGCCTGATATTTCACATGATGTTCTCTACATATAAGTTAAGTAAGCAGGGTGACAATATACAGCCTTGTCATATTTATTTTCCAATTTTGAACCAATCAGTTGTTCCACGTCAGGTTCTGAATGTTGTTTCTTGATCAACATACAGGTTTCTCAGTACACAGGTAAGATGGCCTGGTATTCCAATCTCTTTAAGAATTTTCCACAATTGTTTTGTGATCCTAAGGCTTCCCAGGTGCTTCTAGTTGTAAAAATAAATAAATAAATCCACCTGCCAATGCAGGATATGCGAGAGACATGGATTATATCCTTGGGTTAGGAAAAATCCCTTGGAGAAGGAAATGGCAAGCCATTCCAGTATTCCTTCTGGGGAAATCCCATGGACAGAGAAGTCTAGTGGGGTATAGTACATGGGACTGCAAAGATTCATACACAACTGACTGTGCATACAGCAGACACAGTCAAAGACTTTAGTATAGTTAGTGAAGCAAAAGTAGATGATTTTTCTCAACCTTTCTTGTTTTCTCCTTGGTCCAGCAAATGTTCACAATTTGATCTGTTTCCTCCACCTCTTCAAAAGCCAGTTTCTACATCTGGAAGTTCTCAGTTCATGTATTGCTGAAGACAAGCTTGAAGGATTTTGATGAAAACCTTACTAGCATGGAAAATGAGTTCAATTGTACCATAGTTTGAACATACTTTAGTATTGCTCTTCTTTGGAATTGAAATGAAAACTGATCTTTTCTAGTCCTTTGACCACTGCTGAGCTTTCCAAATTTCCTTGCATATTGAGGGCAGCACTTTAACAGCATCATCTTTTAGGATTTTAATTAGCTTAACTGGAATTCTATCACTTCCTCCAGTTTTATTTGTAGTAGTGCCTCCTAAGGCCCAGTTGACTTTACACTCCTGGATGGCCAGCTTTATGTGAGTAACCACACCATTGTGCTTATCCAAATCATTAAGATGTTTCTTACATAGTTCTTCTGTGTATCTGTGCCAACTTTTCTTACTCTCTTTTGCTTGTGTCAGGTTCTTACTGCTTTTTTCCTTTAACATATCCATCTGAAAGTCTGTTGCTGAATCACACAAACACCGGGATTCTTGGTCCCCAGAGGAGAAGAATTCAATTTGGGGCCAGAAAGGAGGCTTGATTGCTCAGAGCTTCTGTGTAATAAAGTTTTATTAAAGTATAAAGGAGATAGAGAGAGCTCCTGACATAGGCATCAGAAGGGGGCAGAAAGAGTAGCCTCCTGCTAGTCTTCAGCTGGATGTTATATAGTCACTAGCAGTCTGTTAATGAAAGAAAGGAATGTCTTAAAACTGAGAATGGCACCAGGCCCCTCACCCATAAGATGTATTTTGGGATAATCTTGGCAACAAATGGTTCATCCTGGGCCACAAACTGATTAATTTGAATCTTGAAGAAGGGAAGATCACCATAGAAATAGTTTCATTTACACAGACTAGGGGAACAATATCTGAGTATAACATACTGGTTCGTCAAGTAGATTCTGAGCCATTTGGCAGAACCGACTTGAAGACAGAGTTTGTGGTAAATGTATAATATGTTAGCATAGCTTAAGACAAACATTTCCATAAGAAAAATGCATTGGTTATCTCCAGGTTTGAGAATAGTTAACTTCAGGTGAAACCAGGTGTCATTATGGCAACACAGTATTTTGAGAGAAACCTCCTTTAAAATTTGTATAGAGAAGAAACAAATATCGCTAGCTTGTTTCCTCCTGCCACTTAAGAGAGATAAAAATGTCTGATACTTGTAGGCTATTTCCTCCGTTTGGAGACCCGTGGCCTTCCTGCCTGTTATGCTCTCATTCCCCCCTTTTCTTTTAGGAGAATCATGTTGCCTAGGGAAAAGGGGCATCATTCTCATTCCATAACTGCTTCTGAGCTGACAAGGGGTATTGTCCCTAAATTGGTGAGGCAACATAATCTCCTAATCCTCATATTGAGGATATCTGATCCAGGGGCCCCAAATAGTAGTTGGAGGAAGCTGCAGCAATAGCAGGAGTTTGAGCAACCATTTGTAACTTAAAAGCTTTCATGTGGCTAGAAACAAATCCAGTTACACAGTCACAGATGCAAGGCAAAATAGTAATTAAAATAAGTTACAATCAAAATTAAAAGTCACATTATGTCCATAGTTAGAGTGCAACATGTTGCACCAGTCCATTTTGGGGTTTTTAGATGTCATCAGATGAAGAATAGGCATCACACATGATTGTTGTCAAAGATATTCGCAGATTTGGAGAAAGTCTTTTCCTTGAAGCCTTCCACTGATGAAGAGGGGAGTGTTCCACAGACCCAGCAGTTAGACCGATTGTGGAATGCAGTGTAGGAATGAACCTAGGACAGGAAGACATTGTCTTGAGGATCAAACGGCAGACTCAGGATATTTGGAGTCAGCAGAAGTAAGTTCACATGGGTTATCAGGCCCATTTGAAAAGTACAAAGTCAGAGCATAGAAAGTAAAGACATAAAATGATGTCGCTTAGTTTTGGTCAGGGTGCGGCCTCTTAACTTGAGTGTGATGTACCCACGAATCAATTTCTGGCACTTTGACAGCTGTGGGAGAAGAAAGAATAACCTGGTAAGGGCCTCCCCAGAGGGGCTCAAGGGATGGGCCCCAAGATCTCAGGGTTTTTATGAGGACCTCAGTTCCTGGCTCAAATAGAGGCTTGCTTGACTCAGAGGCTGGGTCAGGAGTCATCTCCCGCAGTTCTGTTAATGACTGTTGAAAAGCTGAGAGCTGAGTTATATAACTAGTTAATTCCAAGGCTTCAGGGTTTATAACAATGTCTATGTGTAAGAAGAGCCTTCCATAAAAACACTCAAAGAGAGACAGTCTCTCCTTTTTGGGGGCAGTTTGAGCCCTCATTAAAGCTATGGATAGGACTTTAATCCAATTGTCCTGCATTTTTTGTGTTAATTTGTGCAGATGTCTTTTGATAATGTCATTAGCTTTTTCAACCTTTTCTGAGGATTGAGGTCTCCTGGAACAGTGTAAGTGATGTTTTATTTTTAGAGCTTTAGATAACCCCTGAGTTACAGCAGCTTTAAAGGCAGAGCCATTGTCACTCTGAAGGCCCTGTGGCAGCCCAAACCTGGTGATAATTTCATGGATTAAAATCTTTATAACCTCCTTAGCCTGTTCACCACGACAGGGAAAAGCCTCAATCCATCCAGTAAAAGTATCTACCTAAGCTTGTAAGCAAGAACAATCATTAGCTTTTGGCATATGAGTAAAATCAATTTCCTTGTCCTCTCCAGGATACTTCTCACTTCGTTGTATCCAAATTTTGCTAGATTTTCAGTCTTTGGGTCATTTTATTTATTTTTTACAAACCTCACACCTTTTGATAATATTCTTTAAAGTTTTCACTACGTTTTTACCTTCAAACAAACATGAAGCCATTTGGTAAGTACTCTCTTCACCCAAGTGAAAACTCTGATGTAAACTCTTAAGAATTTTCCACTGAGCATTTTTAGGAATTATTAATCGTCCATCTTCAGACTGTAACCATTTTTTTTTGATCAATAATCTTTGCTCCTCTTTTCTCACATCTTTCTAGTTTTTTCTCAGTATATTGTGGGTTTTCCTGTTCCATAAGACCTGTCCAGATAAAAGGCATCTGTAATGAAGAGGTTTTGAAAAGTTCCACTTTTCTGGCTTGACAGACAGCCAACTGATTACCTTTGGCTACTTTACTCCCATTCCTGCTGTGTCCTTTGCAATGCATAACAGCTACTTCTTTAGGACAATATATAGCAGTTAACAGTCTCTCCATCTCCTGAAATGTTTAATAGGTTCTCCTGTTGTTGTTTTAAACTCTCTTTCTTTCTATATTGCAGCATGAGCCTGTAAAGTCAAATAAGCATACTTAGAATCTATAGATTTTTACTCACTGCCCTTTGCTTAACTCTAGAGTTCTAATCAGAGCCACAAGCTCTGCTAACTGAGCACTGGTTCCCTGGGGGAGAGATTTTGCTTCCAAAACCTGTTCAGCAGTCACCAGGGCATAACCTGCTTTATGCTCTCCAACCCGAACAGAAGAACTGCCATCTATAAATAGATGGCAGGATTGTCTAATGGGGTATCCATTAGATCCTCCTGAACTGCAAAGTTTAAAGTTAGGAATCAGGTGTTTCATTTTCCTTCTCAGGAAGGAAAGTGGCAGGATATAAATTTCCACTAATGTTAAGCTTAGTTACTGGTCCTTCTAACAACAATGACAGATATTTAAGAAGCCTACTGTCTGTCATCTAAATATTAACCTTAGAATTTAAGATTCCATTCACATCAGGAGAATTCAGTACAGTAAGGTTTCATCCACTAATTATTTTTAAAGCTTCAGGTGCTAATAAAGCCACTGCCCCCAATTACTCTTAGGCAGTGTGGCCACCCCCGTGAAGTTACATCTAATTCTCTGCTTAGATAAGCAATAGGTTGCTGGTGAGGCCCTCGGGGTTGTGTTAAAACTTCCAAGGCCACAACTTTTCTTTCAGTGACAAATTAAATTCTGATCCTGTGGGCAAGCTCAGAGCTGGAGCTTGTAGGAGAGCAGTCTGAAGAACCTTAAAAGCATTTTGAGTATCTGGAGACCAAACCAGTTTGTCGGTTTGGGCCTGCTGAGTTTCAGGTATAAGTTTATATAAAGGCTGGGCAAGTTCCCCATAACCTGGAATCCAAATTCGACAGTAATCTGTGATTCCCAAAAATCCTCTCAATTGTCTTAAAGTCTTAGCTAGGGGATGATTTAGTATAGGGCCTATGGCCCTAATTCCTTCTGATATGATTAGGCCCAGATATCTTACCGATTTGACAAAGCTGAGCCTTTTCTCTTGATGCCTTATAACCACAGCCTGCCAGAAAGTCTAAGAAATCTGAGGCTCATGAACAAACTTCCTCTGTCTCAGCACAGAGCAAAATATCATCTACATATTGTAACTCCACCGTTTCAGAACTATTAAAGTTTTGTAGATCCCGTGACAAACTTTGTCCAAATAAGTGAGGACTGTCATGAAGTAGCTGGGGCAAAACAGTCCAGGTTAACTGAGAAGCTGGCTGAGTAGGGTCTTCAAAGGCAAATAGAAATTGACTTTCCTCCACCAAAGGCACTGAATAGAAGGCATCTTTCAAATCAATTACTGAGAAATATTTGGCTCATTCAGGAATTTCAGACAATAGAGTATAAGGATTAGGCACCACAGGGTATAAAGGAACTACAGCCTCATTTATTATATGTAAATCTTGAACTAGTCTCCATTTACCATTTGATTTCTTTATACCCAGAGTAGGAGTTTTGCAGGGACTGTTACAGGGAATTAATAGTCCCTGTCCCTTTAATTTTTTTTTAACTTTATTTTACTTTTAACCCTTCCTTAACCTCAGGTTTCAGTGGACACTGCATCTTATGTGGAAATAAGTGTGGGTCTTTGAGCATGACAACTACGGGAATAGCATTGTGTGCTTGACCTACAGATTTTCCATCAGCCCATATTCTAGGATTTATATTTTGTTCAACTAAAGGGAGAGAAAGTGAGGGCTCCATATTCATGAAAACAGAGGCATGGACATTGCTCGGTACACCTCTCCCCAAAAGGGATGAGGGAGATTCTGGCATGATCAGAAACTCGTGTGAAAATAGCACAGATTCCCAGTTGCAAGATAAAGAATAACTGAAATAATACTTTTTGGCTTGTACAGACAGTCCCATTACAGAAGCGGATCGGGAAGAATGTGGGCCAGGGGCTTCAGTAAGCACAGAGTAAGTTGCCCCAGTATCTAAAAGGAAATCGATGGATTGGCTCCCCACAATTATTAATACCTGGGGTTCCTCAGGTGTAATTAGGATGGGAGCTTATGTGGGGACCCCCGGGTACCTTCAGTCCTGATTGTCTTGAGAGTCTGACCCCTGAGACCTACACCTCTGGGGCAGTCTCTCTTCCAGTGTGGTCCTTTGCAGACTGGACATGGAGCCAGGGGTGGCTTAGATGCCTGAGGGCAATCCCACTTGAGGTTCCCCTCCTTTCCACAGTAATAGCAAGCCCATCCCTTTTCACCTGGTTCCCTCTGGGCATCCTTCTCAGGTTGTTTAAGAACATTTTTCATAGCCATTGTGAAGGCTTCTGCCTTTGTCTTTGTCTTTTTCTGCCTTTCTTTCCTTTCCTCATATTCCCTACCATAATAGACTGAGCCAATTGTAACAGCATATCTAAAGACTGATTTGGTCCATACGCCTGTTTTTAATAGCTTACGGCCGATATCTGGAGCCAACTGAGTGAGAATTCTATCTTTTAAGATCACTTTTCTCTTGTTCCTAACAGAACCAGTCTAATTGTAAAACAGTATTATACTTAAGAGATCCTCCATCTGGCCACCACTCACCATCTTCCAATGGACACCGTGGCCATGTAGTATCACATAGGAAGACCAGGTGTGTCTTCTTTAAGCCCTGGGGATCAAATCTATCCCAGTTTTTCAGGATACAGTTCAAAGGAGAGAGGCTGGAATTGTTAGCTCCCATCTGTAAGAGAGAAAAAAAGCTACCAGAGTCATCTTTCTACCGGAGGCGTCTTTCCCTGCTCTAGATGGGGGTGTAGACACACTTTACACCAAAAACTTTTCCTTCTTGGTCGGACTTAGTCTGTCCCTTACTGACGCAGTTGCCGTACTCGTCCCTCCCAGTTCTACCACTGAGACGGGGTGGGGATGTATCAGCAGGGGTAGACCTGATAGCATCCCTACCTGATGTTCAGCTCTTCACCATTAACCTTGCTTGTCTCTGATGCCACCCAGGATGCAATCAGAGTAACCTTCCAGAATGTCTCCCAAGTTAAGACTGCTGGGGGAAACATTTGTCACCTGAGTGCCTGTGCATGACCCTTAGTATATTCCTGACCACAATAAGACTGATATGAACATAAAACTGAGATGTTCTTTGCAAGCATCACCACACCAGTATAAGAGCCTCCTCTGGTCCACTAAGAGCCACTGTTACCAAAGGAGAAAAAAAAAAACCACTTCAGTCCCAATCTGAGTAACCTTTAACCTCAGAGATGTTCTTGGAGTTAGAGCTCCATCTGGCTTCTGAACTTTCGATTCCTAGCGAGGCTAGGTGCTTTTTTGACTAACAATCCAAGTTTGGGACTTAAGTCACAGTACACAGTAACAGTATAGATCACAAGTCCCTTGAAAGTCTATGATCTGATAGATTAGATTAGTACTTCTAATTCCCAAATAGTTATGAAGTGGTCAAAGAGACTGAAAAGTTTGACCAAGAAAAGAGAGTTTGGTCCACATGCTTTGCCCATTTCTCATTGGTTCCCGAAGGAGACATTGGGTGTCTCTTGGCATTGGCAGGTTGGTATAAACCCCCAACAAGTTTCTGCCATAAGCCGTATAAGATCACTGTGGAACTGCAGAGCAGGGCTTCTCACTTGCTTCACACAGGGCATGTCATTCATTCACACAAGCACACCGTAGAGTTAGTAAAGCACAGCAGAAAACATGTTCGCTAAGAGAACAAAGAACTAGAGCTCCAAGCATCCTAACCTAGTCCTGAAGGATCATGGAGGAGCCCCCAAGATGAAAGATTGTTGCTGAATCACGCAAAGACACCGGGATTCTTGGCCCCCTGGAGGAGAATTCAGTCTGGGGCCAGGGACGAGGCTTGATAGCTCAGAGCTTTTGTTTAATAAAGTTTTATTAAAGTATAAAGGAGATAAAGAAAGCTACCAACATAGGCATCAGGAGGGGGAAGAAAGATTACCCCCTTGCTCGTCTTCAGCTGGATGTTATATAGTCACTAGCAGTCTATTAATAAAATAAAAGAAAGTGAAGTTGCTTAGTTATGTCTGACTCTGTGACCCCATGGACTGTAGCCTACCAGGCTTCTCCGTCCATGGGATTTTCCAGGCAAGAATACTGGAGTGAGTTACCATTTCCTTCTTCAGGAGATCTTCCCGACCCAGGGGTTGAACCCGGGTCTCCCACATTGTAAGCAGATGCTTTACCATCTGAGCTATCAGGGAAAGAAAGGAATATCTTAAAACTCAGAACAGCACCAGGCCCCTCACCCATAAGATGCATTTTGGGATAATTTTGGCACCAAATGGATCATCCTGGGTCATAAACTGATTAATTTGAATCTTGAAGAAGGGAAGATCACCATACAAATAGTTTCATTTACATAGACTAGAGGAACAATATCTGAGTATAACATACTGGTTTGTCAAGTAGGTTCTGAGCCATTTGGCAGAACCGACTTGAAGGCAGAGTTTGTGGTAAATGTATAATACATTAATATAGCTTAAGACAAACATTTCCATAAGAAAAAATGCATTGGTTATCTCCAGGTTTGAGAATAGTTAACTTCAGGTGAAACCAGGTGTCATTATGGCAACACAGTATTTTAAAAGAAAACTTCTTTTAAATTTGTATAGAGAAGAAAAAATATATTGCTAGTTTGTTTCCTCCTGCCACTTGTAGGCTATTTCCTCCATTTGGAGACCCCTGGCCTTCCTGCCTGTTACCCTCTCACATCCTTGCATGAAATATTCCCTTGATATCTCCAATTTTCTTGAAGAGATCACTAGTCTTTACCATCCTCTTATTTTTCTCTATTTCTCTGCACTGTATATATTGAAGAAAGCCTTCTTATCTCTCCTTGCTATTATCTGGAACCCTGCATTCAGTTGAGCATATCTTTCCCTTTCTCCCTTGTTTTTCCCTTCTTTTTTTTCCTCAACTCTTTTTAAAGCCTCCTCAAACAGCTACTTTGCCTTATTGAATTTCCTTTTCTTTGGAATGGTTTTGGTCACCACCTTCTGTACAATTTTATAAAACTATGTCCATAGTTCTTCAGTCCATCATTTTGGCAGATCTAGTCCTTTGAATCTATTTGTCAGTTCTACTGTACAATCATAAGATCTTTGTTGTAGGCCATACCTGAATGGCTTAGTGGTTTTCCCTACTTTCTTCAATTGAAGCATGAATTTTGCAATAAGGAGGTCATAATCTGAGCCACACTCAGCTCCAGGTCTTATTTTTCCTCACTGGATAGAGCTTCTCCAACTTTGATTGCAAAGAACATAATCAATCTAATTTGGGATTGACCATCTGGTGATGTCCATGAGTTTTACATGAGTTTTCTCTTGTATTGTTGAAAAAGAGTGTATTTATGACCAGTGTATTCTCTTGACAAAACTCTGTTAATCTTTGCCCTGGTTCATTTTGTACTCCAAGGCCAACTTACCTGTTATTCTGGGTATCTCTCCACTTCCTACTTTTGCATTCCAATCCCTTATGATGAAAGGGGCATCTCTTTTTTTGGTGTTCATTCTAGAATGTCTTATATGTCTTCATAGAATTGGTTAATTTCAGCTCCTTTGGCATTAGTGGTTGGGACATAGTCTTGGATTTGAATAGTTTGCCTTGGAAACGAACCTAGAGCTTTTTTTTTTTTTTCACCCAAGTACTGAATTTTGGATACTTTTGTTGACTATGAGAGGTATTCCATTTCATCTAAGGGTGCCGTGAACAATACGAAAAAATGTCTAGGTGCTGAATTCTTTAAACTGTATCCACCTAGATTTTACTTTAAACATGATAATGGTATCTTATTACAGTGTGTTGGGAAAATATTGCATGGCCCAAAGATCTATTTTACTTTTTCACCTTGATTTAATTATTTCCTCATCCGTGGTTGGATTTCAGTGTAACTTCGATTTTATCATTAATCTCAAAACCAATTTAATCTCAGATTTGGATTCCTAAATCTACTTCCTGTTCACTTCTTAAAAGCATTTAATATGTTGCCCAATTCCTTATCTATTTCAGGCTTTTAAAGATGTAGTGATATTATTGTTTCTGAGTTGTGACTCCACCTTCTTCTGTGCTTCAAACCAGTCCAGGGCCCCTCCTTTTGACCAAAGTGATGTGTCAAGAAATTTCTTTCAGTTGCTCTCACAGTAAAATCACGGATCCTATTTGTAGCCTGTACATTTCTGCCCATTCTGATCTTCTACTGCCCTCTAGTGGTTGATGTTCATTTAGATTCACTTGAAACAAATATGCAGATGACTTCTATTATATATTGATCTATTTAACTATCTATCTGTCATCTATCTATGTCCTACGTTGTAATCAAGGAAAGAAAGGCAAAAACCCTAGAATACTCATCAACATGGATATATTTTATGTGATATTTTTAAAAATATTTTTTTGGCTGAGCCACATGATTTTTGGAATCTTAGTTCACCCACTAGCGATCGAGCCCATGCCCCTTGCAGTGAAAGTGTGGAGTCCTAACCACTGCCCAGCCAAGGAGGTTTTGATACACTTTTAAAAGATAATTGACAGTTAGAATAAATATTAGTATTTATAATTTTTGGTGAAGCAAAACATCAAAAATGCATATATATATAAAGCAATTATCACTAAAACAAAAACAAAAAACTGATGACTGGAAGAAATTTCTTCTACAACCAAGGTTATAAAGAAAGATCCACATGGAGTTAGGTAGGATGAGAAGAGACTTGATCACGTCAGGACTTGCCTCTAGGAGGGGACACAGAAAATAGAGAATTTTATGCTCGGAGATCCTCCCTGGGAGGTAAGACATTTGAACAACATATTGGTCACTCCAATCCTGGGTTTCACTGCTGGGAAGATGAGTAGGCTTACCTAGTTTGAAAACTGGTGAGACTTACAGGAGGGATATAAGAAACTGAAATTCTGCTCTGGAAGAGTATACACATGCTTATTTACTCCTGGTAACAAATCAGAGGAAGACGATTGAAACTGAATTTCTGGCAGATTTCCTATGTACCAACATGTGCTCACCCTCACCACACACTCACCTCTAGCTCTGGTTTAGCTCCCTCCTAGAGTGAAGGAGACCATTGTTGAGGCATGTACACTTGGTGCGGAGAACAGAGCCAGCTCAAATATGGCACTGCCCTTGATTAGGGAGTCGGCATCCATTACAGGCACTTGCAGAGATGGTGGATTGGAAGATGTCTGTAGCTCTGAGTCTCATGCCAGAACCATCCCAGTACATGCCCCAGCCAACACCAGAAATTCACTCTTGCACCTTTCCTTCAGTGCTGCTCCTCTCAAGGGCAAATATATTGTCAGGATGGTGGATTTGTGCACATTTAATGGGAATGGAGCCAACTAGGACTCAAACCTCAGGGGTTTTGGTCCAGCCCTTTGGGACTTACCCCAAAGCAATGGGCACTGAGTTTAGGAGAAACACTGGCTCTGATGTGGTTATAGCCTTTTCATCTCTAGCCCCGCCACTCAATAAAGCAATAAGTAACAGCACACCCTAGGAGAAGATATGACTGGTGCTAACTCACTTTGGATCCAGTTTTCTCACCAAAACTACTTGCCACAGGCAAAATGCATGGGGATGTTCCCACACAAGGATATATTTTTAAGACTGGGATGAGGAATTGTTTAACCTAACTTCATAAAAGTGTGAAAGTTAAGCAAATTGGGAAGTCAGAATAATTTAAGTGAAAGAACAAAAACTTGAAAAAAAAAAAAAAAACTAATGAAACCGAGATGGATGATTTACCAGATAAAAAGGTCAAAGCATCAGTAACCATGTAACTGAACATGGGAAGAAATAGAAGAACACGGTAAGAATTTCAGCAAGAAACTAGAAAATATTAAAAGTAATCAGTTAGAGCTGAATAATACAATAACTGCAATGAAAAAAACACACCAGAAGTACTTAAAAACAGGCTAGGTGGTAGAGAAGAATGAATAAGTTATCTGGAAGAATTGTTGTTCAGCCGCTCAGTCCTGTCTGACTCTTTGCAACCCCGTGGGCTGCAACAGACCAGACTTCCTTGTCTTTCACTATTTCCGAGTTTGCTGAAACCCAAGTCCACTGAGTCAGTGCTGCCATCCAACCATCTCATCATCAGTCATTCCCCTCTCCTCCTGCATTCAATCTTTCCGAGCATCAGGGTCTTTTCCAATGAGCTAACTATTTGCATCAGGTGACCAAAGTATTGAACTTCAGCTTCAGTCTCAGTCCTTTCAATGAATATTCAGCTTTGATTTCCCTTAGAATTGATTGGTATGATCTCTTTGCTGTCCCAGGGACTCTCCAGAGTCTTCTCCAACATCACAATTTAAAGGCATCAGTTCTTTGGCACTCAGTCTTTTTAATTGTCTGGCTCATCCATACCTGATTACTGGAAAAACCAATAGTCCATTTTTGATCTGGAAGATAGAAAAATGGAAATCATACAATCAAAACAGCAAAGAGAAAAATAAATAAAAAATGAAGACAGTTTGGGGAGACTTTCAAGATGGCAGAGTAATAAAGGAGATAAACTCTCCTATAAATACATTCAACACTCATCTTCATATGGAACAACTCTTATAGAACATCTGAAAGCTAGTAGATGACCCCAGATTTCCAAAAAGGCAAATCAGTCTCCACAGAATGAGGTAAGGCAAAAGATAAAGACAAAAAAGGAGACAAAGAATTTTTGAGATGGGGAGACACAGGATTTTTGAGATGGAGACTTGTACCCTGGGAGGAAGGGAGGAAAATTTTATGCACACTTGGAAACTTCCTCACAAGTGGGGTCAGTGGAGAGCTTCAGAATCTCAGAAGGAAATGAAACAATGAGTGTTCAAAAGGAAAAATAGAGAGAATACACCACAAAGATCACGATGAACAGCACTTCCCAGATGAGAAGCGGCTCACACACTCATGACCACTATATTGGAAAGTGAAGGCTGGATGCTGAGGCTCAGGTTTTGGGGATTGGACCTCAGGGAAAGCATCAGTCTTGACTGCTGTGAAGATACTCTTCAGGGGCTAGAGTGACACAGTGTAGGGAGGCCAGGGAAAAGTCTTGGTACACCAGAGAGAAAAATATTCCCATGGGAAGGCTCTAACTTCATGACCTCACAGAACAAAGGACCTCACTTTGGTGAATGCCAAAGGTGGAGGTGAACTGGCTGTGGTCTGTGGCTCCAGAGGTACAGAAGCTGGTGCGAGTGTCTGAGGTGGAAGGCAGGGGGCCACTACGGTTCTCGCCCCAGAGATCACCGCTAGTGCCAAGCTATGAGTAGCCATGGGTAGCTGGAAGCCCAAGCAGCTTGGCTTTGCCAAGGGTTCCACAACCTGGGGCCAAACCCCCTGAGGAAGTGCACTACCTGCCTTAGACTGTGGTGACCCCCTACAGGTCCCAGTTGGGAGTCCCAGATACTCGACTCTGCCAAGTACGTGTCACAACCTGGGGCAAACTCCCTTAGGAAAGCACAAGACCTGCCTGAGACTGTAGCAACCTCCTACAGATTCCAGCCATGGTGGTGAGAGAGTCAATTCCTAGACAGGTTGATAAGAAGTCCGGGAGTCTCCAAGGAGAGAGGGGTCTGGAATTCTAAAGGAGGAGGAAATGGAAAACTTTGTTTTCGCTCTACATTCCTTGGTCTTAGTCACATTAAACTTTTTTATCTTTAAGTCTTGAACTGATGATTACACAACAAACAACTCAGTTTAAATCTGTACTAAGGATTATATAACAACAATGTATCCTGTTTGAGGACAGTTTCTCCTTCCTGAAAACCTTCTGGCTAATCCTGTTATTTTAAAATGTAAATTATAGGAGTGAGTCTAGTAAGATCTTTGTAACCTCCAGACTTTCTTTTGATTCACTGAAATAACTAATTAAAAAGTATATAACTCCTTTGCTGACACTAGTGAGGGGGCACTGTTTCTGCCCCTTTCTAATGTCTATGTCAGAAGCTTTCTCTATCTCTTTTTTTTTTATTATTTTTTTTTTATTTTTATTTTTTAAATTTTAAAATCTTTAATTCTTACATGCATTCCCAAACATGAACCCCCCTCCCACCTCCCTCCCCATAACATCTTTCTGGGTCATCCCCATGCACCAGCCCCAAGCATGCTGCATCCTGCGTCAGACATAGACTGGCGATTCAATTCACATGATAGTATACATGTTAGAATGTCATTCTCCCAAATCATCCCACCCTCTCCCTCTCCCTCTGAGTCCAAAAGTCCGTTATACACATCTGTGTCTCTTTCCCTGTCTTGCATACAGGGTCGTCATTGCCATCTTCCTAAATTCCATATATATGTGTTAGTATACTGTATTGGTGTTTTTCTTTCTGGCTTACTTCACTCTGTATAATCGGCTCCAGTTTCATCCATCTCATCAGAACTGATTCAAATGAATTCTTTTTAACGGCTGAGTAATACTCCATTGTGTATATGTACCACAGCTTTCTTATCCATTCATCTGCTGATGGACATCTAGGTTGTTTCCATGTCCTGGCTATTATAAACAGTGCTGCGATGAACATTGGGGTACATGTGTCTCTTTCAATTCTGGTTTCCTCGGTGTGTATGCCCAGAAGTGGGATTGCTGGGTCATAAGGTAGTTCTATTTGCAATTTTTTAAGGAATCTCCACACTGTTCTCCATAGTGGCTGTACTAGTTTGCATTCCCACCAACAGTGTAGGAGGGTTCCCTTTTCTCCACACCCTCTCCAGCATTTATTGCTTGCAGATTTTTGGGTTGCAGCCATTCTGACTGGTGTGAAGTGGTACCTCATTGTGGTTTTGATTTGCATTTCTCTAATAATGAGTGATGTTGAGCATCTTTTCATGTGTTTGTTAGCCATCCGTATGTCTTCTTTGGAGAAATGTCTATTTAGTTCTTTGGCCCATTTTTTGATTGGGTCGTTTATTTTTCTGGAGTTGAGCTGCATAAGTTGCTTGTATATTTTTGAGATTAGTTGTTTGTCAGTTGCTTCATTTGCTATTATTTTCTCCCATTCAGAAGGCTGTCTTTTCACCTTGCTTATATTTTCCTTTGTTGTGCAGAAGCTTTTAATTTTAATTAGATCCCATTTGTTTATTTTTGCTTTTATTTCCAGCATTCTGGGAGGTGGATCATAGAGGATCCTGCTGTGATTTATGTCTGAGAGTGTTTTGCCTATGTTCTCCTCTAGGAGTTTTATAGTTTCTGATCTTACATTTAGATCTTTAATCCATTTTGAGTTTATTTTTGTGTGCGGTGTTAGAAAGTGATCTAGTTTCATTCTTTTACAAGTGGTTGACCAGTTTTCCCAGCACCACTTGTTAAAGAGATTGTCTTTACTCCATTGTATATTCTTGCCTCCTTTGTCAAAGATAAGGTGTCCATATGTGTGTGGATTTATCTCTGGGCTTTCTATTTTGTTCCATTGATCTATATGTCTGTCTTTGTGCCAGTACCATACTGTCTTGATGACTGTGGCTTTGTAGTAGAGCCTGAAGTCAGGCAAGTTGATTCCTCCAGTTCCATTCTTCTTTCTCAAGATTGCTTTGGCTATTCGAGGTTTTTTGTATTTCCATACAAATCTTGAAATTATTTGTTCTAGTTCTGTGAAAAATGTGGCTGGTAGCTTGATAGGGATTGCATTGAATTTGTAAATTGCTTTGGGTAGTATACTCATTTTCACTATATTGATTCTTCCAATCCATGAACATGGTATATTTCTCCATCTATTAGTGTCCTCTTTGATTTCTTTCATCAGTGTTTTATAGTTTTCTATATATAGGTCTTTAGTTTCTTTAGGTAGATATATTCCTAAGTATTTTATTCTTTTCGTTGCAATGGTGAATGGAATTGTTTCCTTAATTTCTTTTTCTACTTTCTCATTATTCGTGTATAGGAATGCAAGGGATTTCTGTGTGTTGATTTTATATCCTGCAACTTTACTATAGTCATTGATTAGCTCTAGTAATTTTCTGGTGGAGTCTTTAGGGTTTTCCATGTAGAGGATCATGTCATCTGCAAACAGTGAGAGTTTTACTTCTTCTTTTCCAATTTGGATTCCTTTTATTTCTTTTTCTGTTCTGATTGCTGTGGCCAAAACTTCCAGAACTATGTTGAATAGTAGCGGTGAAAGTGGACACCCTTGTCTTGTTCCTGACTTTAGGGGAAATGCTTTCAATTTTTCACCATTGAGGATAATGTTTGCTGTGGGTTTGTCATAGATAGCTTTTATTATGTTGAGATATGTTCCTTCTATTCCTGCTTTCTGGAGAGTTTTTATCATAAATGGATGTTGAATTTTGTCAAAGGCCTTCTCTGCATCTATTGAGATAATCATATGGTTTTTATTTTTCAATTTGTTAATGTGGTGAATTACATTGATTGATTTGCGGATATTGAAGAATCCTTGCATCCCTGGGATAAAGCCCACTTGGTCATGGTGTATGATCTTTTTAATGTGTTGTTGGATTCTGATTGCTAGAATTTTGTTGAGGATTTTTGCATCTATGTTCATCAGAGATATTGGCCTGTAGTTTTCTTTTTTTGTGACATCTTTGTCAGGTTTTGGTATTAGGGTGATGGTGGCCTCATAGAATGAGTTTGGAAGTTTACCTTCCTCTGCAATTTTCTGGAAGAGTTTGAGTAGGATAGGTGTTAGCTCTTCTCGAAATTTTTGGTAGAATTCAGCTGTGAAGCCATCTGGACCTGGGCTTTTGTTTGCTGGAAGATTTCTGATTACAGTATCAATTTCTGTGCTTGTGATGGGTCTGTTAAGATTTTCTATTTCTTCCTGGTTCAGTTTTGGAAAATTGTACTTTTCTAAGAATTTGTCCATTTCTTCCACGTTGTCCATTTTATTGGCATACAACTGCTGATAGTAGTCTCTTATGATCCTTTGTATTTCTGTGTTGTCTGTTGTGATCTCTCCATTTTCATTTCTAATTTTATTGATTTGATTTTTCTCTCTTTGCTTCTTGATGAGTCTGGCTAATGGTTTGTCAATTTTATTTATCCTTTCAAAGAACCAGCTCTTGGCTTTGTTGATTTTTGCTATGGTCTCTTTTGTTTCTTTTGCATTTATTTCTGCCCTAATTTTTAAGATTTCTTTCCTTCTACTCACTCTGGGGTTCTCCAACTCTTCCTTTTCTAGTTGCTTTAGTTGTAGAGTTAGGTTATTTATTTGACTTTTTTCTTGTTTCTTGAGGTATGCCTGTATTGCTATGAACTTTCCTCTTAGCACTGCTTTTATAGTGTCCCACAGGTTTTGGGTTGTTGTGTTTTCATTTTCATTAGTTTCTATGCATATTTTGATTTCTTTTTTGATTTCTTCTGTGATTTGTTGGTTATTCAGAAGTGTGTTGTTCAACCTCCATATGTTGGAATTTTTAATAGTTTTTCTCCTATAATTGAGATCTAATCTTAATGCATTATGGTCAGAAAAAATGCTTGGAATGATTTCGATTTTTTTGAATTTATCAAGTTTAGATTTATGGCCCAGGATGTGATCTATCCTGGAGAAGGTTCCATGAGCACTTGAAAAAAAGGTGAAATTCGTTGTTTTGGGGTGAAATGTCCTATAGATATCAATTAGGTCTAACTGATCTAATGTATCATTTAAAGTTTGCGTTTCTTTGTTAATTTTCTGTTTAGTTGATCTGTCCATAGGTGTGAGTGGGGTATTAAAGTCTCCCACTATTATTGTGTTATTGTTGATTTCCCCTTTCATACTTGTTAGCATTTGTCTTACATATTGTGGTGCTCCTATATTGGGTGCATATATATTTATAATTGTTATATCTTCTTCTTGGATTGTTCCTTTGATCATTATGTAGTGGCCTTCTTTGTCTCTTTTCACAGCCTTTGTTTTAAAGTCTATTTTATCGGACATGAGTATTGCCACTCCTGCTTTCTTTTGGTCTCTATTCGCGTGGTATATCTTTTTCCAGCCCTTCACTTTCAGTCTGTATGTGTCCCTTGTTTTGAGGTGGGTCTCTTGTAAGCTCTCTATCTCTTTTATACTTTAATAAAACTTTATTACACAAAAGCTCTGAGCAATCAAGCCTCATCTCTGGCCCTGGATTGAATTCTTCTCTTCTGGAAGCCAAAAATCTTGGCATCTTTCTTGGTTCAGCAACAACCTTTCAGTGGGCACTCCCAACAACCCGTTAGCTCTGCTGCACCCTCCCTCTCTCCAACACATGTGAGTTAGCAATAATAAGCTTCTATTTTTATTCCCTTGTGTCTGGGTAGAGAACAGAGACCTACAATCAGAGACAGGCCCAAACCAAATTGGAACTCCAGGGGCTATATGAGCAAAGGAAAAAGTGGAAATCACCCATGCAGTTGCAGAGACAGTGGATTAATTTCCTGCAACTAACCTGAGACTGTGGACTTTAAGGGAAACTGTAGATTTTAGTAACAGGTACAAACTGGATCAAGGCAAGATATGAGCCTGAACTGATCCCATACCACTGAAAACAGGTCCACTGACCTTTCTAGAAATACTGGAGGACTTTCTGAGTAGGCAAACCTACTGGAGCAGGAAAATGGAGGAATCACATGGACATTTTTCTAAGTACCATTCTCTCTCTCTATATATATATATACATATATATACATATATATATATATATATATATATCTCCACCTTATTTTCATAGCATTATAATAACTTTCTTTATTACTCCTTTGATTTCTATTCTATAAGCTGTTTTTCCCTTTTTATAAAAATAGTTTTAAATAAATTCAATTTAATTTCTTGTCATCCTATTTTTATGGCTTGGTACTGCTTAGTTACACTGCAATTTTTTCCATTTTATTTTTATTTTCCTTTTCATGTTTTGTTTTTGATTTTATGTTTTTGAGAATCTGAATTTTAGTATTTCTTTCCACTTAGAAGTTTGATTATTGTCTTGGTTGCTCTTTTCTTTTTTGACTCCTGTTGTCATCCATTTTTGTCCCTATTTTCAATCTATCATTTCTCTTTGTAAGCATGTGAATCTCATTGCATGTTCTTGGCTGTTGAGTGCTGTTTCACCATTAGTCTTGGAGTTTTGTCTCTGCTGCTGTGTGGCTTGTGAAGTCTCAGTGCTACAGTAGGGGCTAGGGCTGAGCCTCAGAAGTGGGAGACTCAAGTCCAGGACTTTGGATCACCAGAGAACTCCCAAACTCATGAAACACTGATGGGTGAGAGCCCTACAGAAGGCCTCCATCTCAAAACTAAGGGCAAGCTCCACCCAAAGACCTGCAAGTTCCCATGCTAGACACCTCATACCAAACCTCTAGCAAAACAGGAAAACAAACCTGCTCATATGCAGAAAGGCTGTCAAAAGCCATATCAAGGCCATAGACAGCCCCAAACACATTACTCGTTCAGGCACTACCTTTCAGAGAGGCAAGACTCAGATTCATTCACCAGAACAGAGGCACAAGTCCCCCAACCATGAAACTTTCACTAGGCACTGGACCAACTCCACCCATGGGGGAAAACTCCACAGTTAAGAGGAATGATGACCTTTCAGCCTACAGGCAGGAGACCTCAAACACAGTGAAGTAAACAAAATGAAAAGGGAGATAAATATTCATCAGGCAAAGGAACATGATAAAAACCCACCAGGCCAAACAAAAGAGGAAGAGATAGGGAGTCTACCTGAAAAGTAACTCAGAATAATGATAGTAAAGATAATCCAAAATCTTGAAAACAAAATGGAGACAGATAAATAGACTGGAGCCATGAATCGAGAAGTTCTAAGAAATGTTTACCAAGGACCTAGAAGATTTAAAGAATAAGCAGTCTTCAATGAACAACACAATAACTGAGATTAAATGTTCATTAGAGGAAACCAATAGCAGAGGAACTGAACCAGGGGAACTGATAAGCCAACTGAAAGAATAGTGGCAATAACTGAAACATAGCAGAATAAAGGGAAAAAAAAAAGGAAATGAGGACAGCCTCAGAGATCTTTGGAAGACATTAAATGCCTCAATATTCAAATCACAGTTGTCTCAGAAGAGGACAAAAATAAAGGTTATGAGAAAATACTTGAGGATAATATACTTGAATATTTCCCTAAAATGGGCAAGGGAATAGCCCCCCAAATATAGAAAGGTCAGAGAGTCCCATACAGGATAACACCAAGGGGAAACAGACCAAAACACCTATTAAGCAAACTAATAAAAAATAAGCACAAATAACTAATATTAAAAGGAGCAAGTGAAAAATAACTAATAATATACAAAGAGATCCCCATAAGGCTAACAGCTGATCTTTCAACAGAAACTCTGCAGGGCAGAAGAAAATGGGAGAATATACTTAAAGTGATGAGCGGGAAAAACTTACAACCAAGATTCCTCTATCCAGTAATGATCTCATTCAGATTCAAAGGAGAAACCAAACCATTACAGACAAGCAAAAAATAAGAGAATTCAGCAACACTAAACCAGCTTTAGAAGAATACTAAAGGAACTTCTTTAGACAGGAAACAAAAAATCAAGAAAAGGCATATAAAAACAAACCCTGAAACAATAAAATAAATGGCAATAGGATCAAATATATCAATAACTAGCTTAAATGTAACTGGACTAAGAAAGCTCCAACCAAAAGTCACAGACTGCATACAAAAACAAGACCTCTATACATACTGTCTTCAAAAGACCCACTTCAGACCTAGGGACACATACAGATTGAAAGTGAAAATCTGGAAAAAGATAATCCATGCAAATGGAAATAAAAAGTAAATGAGAGTAGCAATACTCATATTAGATAAAATATACTGTAAAATAAAGACTGTTACAAGAGGTAATGAAGGACACTACATTGGATTGATCATGGGATCAATCAAAAAATAAGCTATAACAACTATAAATATATATGTCCTCAACACAGGGACACCTTGATATCTAAGGCAAATGCTAACAACTTTTAAAGAGGAAAGCAACAGTAACACAATAATAGTGGATAATAATGACATGGCAATCCCATTCGCCATTGTAACAAAACAATAAAATACTAAGAAATAAATCTACCTTAACAGGCAAATGACTTGTATGCAGAAAACTATAAGACACTGATAAAAGTTAAAACAACACAAAAAGATGGAAAGATATACCATGTTCTTGGATAAGAAGAATTAATGTGAAAACGACTATACTATCCAAAGCAATCTACAGATTCAATATGATCCCTATTAAACTACCAATGGTACTTTTCATGGAACCAGAACAAATAATTTTCAGCTTGTATCAAAACACAAATGATCCTGAATAACCATAGCATTCTTTTTTTTATAATTTTTATTTTACTTTATTTTGCTCTACAATACTGTATTGGTTTTGCCATACATTGACATGAATCAGCTACTGAAGAAGTAGAATGGAGCTGGAGGAATCAATCTTCCTGACTTAAAACTATATTACAAAGCTACAGCCATCAAGATAGTATGGTATTGGTACAAAAACAGAAATATGAAAAATGGAACAAGATAAAAAGCCTGGAGAGAATTCCACATACCTATGGGCAACTTATCTTTGACAACGGGAACAAAAACGTACAATGGATAAAAGATAATATCTTCAATAAGTAGTGCTGGGGAAAATGGGCAGCTACATGTCAAAGGATGAAATTGGAACACTTCCTTATACCATATACAAAAATAAACTCAAAATGGATTGAAGACCTAAGTATAAAACCAGAAAATATAAAACTCTTAGAGGAAAACATAAGCAGAAAACTCTTCAATATGTTACAGCGAAGTCTTCTGTGACCGCACGACCTAGAATAATGGAAATAAGAACAAAAATAAGCAAGGGAGATCTAATCCAACTTAAAAGTTTTTTCATAGCAAAGAAAACTATAAACTGAAAAGAAAATACTCAAAATGGGAGAAAATAATAACAAATGAAACAGCTGACAAAGGAGTAATCTCCAAAATACAGATGCAGCTCATATAGCTTAGTACCAGAAAAGAAAGCAACCCAGTCAAAAAATGGGGGAAACCTAAACAGACATTTCTCTTAAGAAGACATACAAATGACTAATAATCACATGGAAACATGCTCAACATTGCTCATTATTAAGGAAATGCAAATCACAACGACAATGAACTATTACCTCATACCTGTCAGAATGGCCATCATCAAAATGTCCACAAACAGTAAATACTAAGGAGGGTGTGAGGAAAAGGAACCGTCTTGTACTGTTGTTGGGAATCCAAATTGATACAGCCACTATGGAGCACAGTATGGAGAGTCCTTTAAAAACTAGGAATTAAACTACCATATGACCCAACAATCTCACTACTAGGCATATATCTCAAGGAAATCGTAATATCAAAGTATATATGCATCCCAATGTTCATTGCAGCACTGTTTACAATAGCTAGGACATGGAAGCAACCTACATGTTCATTGATGCAGAAATGTACAAAGAAGATGTGGTACATATACACAATGGAATACTACTCAGCCATAAAAAGTAATTCACTTGAGTCAGTTCTAATGTGGTGGTGAATGAACCCAAAACGCCTATTAAACAGAGGGAAGTCAGAAAGAGAAATACAAACATTGTATATTAATGCATGCTTACGGAATCTAGAAAAATGGTACTGATGATTCTATTTCCGGGGCAGCAAGGGAGACAAAGATGTATTGGACCTAGTGGCAGAAGAAGAGGGTGGGATGACTTGAGAGAGTAGCATAGAAACTTATACATTACCATATGAAAAATGGAGAGCCAGTGGAAAGATTTCCTGGAGAAGTGCATGGCAACCCACTCCAATATTCTTGCCTGGAGAATCCCATGGTCAGAGATGCCTGGCAGGCTACAGTCCATGGGGTCACAAAGAGTCTGACATGACTGAGTAACTAAGCATGGTGACCATTTGCTGTATGACACAGGGAACCCAAAGCTCGTACTCTGTGACAACCTAGAGAGATGGAAAGGGATGGAAGGTTGGAAGGATAATCAAGGAGGGAGAGTATGTATACCTTTAGCTGATTCATGTTGATATATGGCAGAAACCAACACAGCATTCTAATTATTCTCCAATTAAAAATAAAGAAAAATGAAAAATACAAATTAAAAAAATGGAGACAGATTAAAGAACCTCTGAGAGAACATCAATAGTACTAATATCTGCATTATAGATATCCTAGAGGGGGAAGAGAGAGATAAAGGATTCAAAAATGTATTTGATGAAATTATGGCTGAAAATTTTCCCAGTATTAATAAGAAAACAGATATCCTGATGCAGGAATTGCAAATAGCCCCAAATAAGAGAAACTAAAGGAGAATCATATCACATATATCATAATTAAAATGCCAAAATTAAAAGAAAAAGATAATTCTAAATACAGCTAAAGAAGAATGAATTGTCACATACAAGGGAATGCCCAAAAGATATTAGCTGAATCTTCTGCAGAAACATTACAGGTCAGAAGGAAGTGGCATAATAATAAAGCACTGAAACAGGATATTTTACAACCTAGGAGAATCTACTTGCAAAATTATCATTCAAAATTGAAGGAGAGAGAGAGAGGAGGAAAAAAAAAACTTTTCAGACAATCAAAAACCAAAAGAGCTAATCAATATTAAATTGAATCTAAAATAAAGCATTAAAGGAGTCTTTTCTAAGTGGATAAGATAAGCTTATAACACCAAGTAAGAATTTACCGGAATAAAACAATTCTACTTGTAAAGGAAAATATATAGTAAATGGCGTGGATCAACCACTTAAAAATGGTAGAATATTTATTAAAACACAAAAAAAATTTAAATCCACTATAGCTACAATAAATGAGATAAACATGAAGATGAGAAACATGATATAATAACAATAAAAAGTAGAGGAGAAGAGTAAAACAAAGGAAGATTTTTAAGAATGTGCTTGAACTTAACTGACTGTAGCCTAAGAGAAGCAGATATAGTCATAGATGAACATATATGAACCCCATGAAGACCACAAAGCAAAAATATGCAATAGATACACAACTAGAGATAAAGGAACACAAGCACACCACTAAAGAAAATAACAAATTCACAAGAGAAAAAGCTTAAAAAAAAAAAAAAACTGAAGAACTACAAAAACAACCAGATAACAAGTTTTAAAATGGCAGTAAGTATATATGTATCAACAATTGCTTTAAATTCAATGTACTTATTGCTCCATAAAAAGACATAGGGTGGGTTCAATGAATAAACAAGACCAGTCTGTATACTATTCATAAAATAAGAAAGAGAAAAAAGACCTATATAAACAAGCCCCAAACAATTAAGAAAATGGCAATGAGAATGTACATAATTATGCTAAATATAAATGGATTAAATGCTGGAACCCAAGATTTAAAGTGGCTAAAAGGATTTAAAAAAAAAAAGCTGTATATGTATTGCCTACAAGAAACTCACATCAGATGTAAATAAACACAGACTGAAAGTGAGTGGATGAAAAAATATACTTCATACAAATGGGAATGAAAAGAAAGTTGGGGTAGCAAAATTCATATAAGATGAAGTAGAATATAAACAGTCTAAAATACAATTCAAAGAAGAGCTTTATATGATAAAGGGATTCATATAATAAGAGAATATTATATATGTATATATGTATATTATGTGATCACTTAAATATAAAGCAAACATCAGAGACACAAAGGAAGAAATTGACAATAATATGAAAATGATAGGGGATTTTAATATCCTGCTTATATCAATCAGCAGATCATCCAGATAGAAAATCAAGAATGAAACAGTGGTCTTATATGACAGAATAAACCAGTTGGTCTTGAGAAACACTTACAGGACATTTCATATTAAATGAGTAGAATATACATTATTTTCAAATGCACAAGGAATATTCTCTAGAATAGATCACATTCAGTTCAGTTCAGTCACTCAGTCAAGTCCTACACTTTGTGACCCAATGAACTGCAGCATACCAGGCCTCCCTGTCCATCACCAACTCCCAGAGTCCACCCAAATCCATATCCACTGAGTTGGTTATGCAATTCAACTATCTCATCCTCTGTTGTCCCCTTCTCCTTCTTCCCTCAATCTTTCCCAGCATCAGGGTCTTTTCAAGTCAGCTTTTCACATCAGGTGGCCAAAGTTTTGGAGTTTCAGCTTCAACATCAGTCCTTCCAATGAACACCAAGGACTGCTCTAATTTAGGATGGACTGGTTGAATCTTTTTGCAGTCCAAGGGACTCTCAAGAGTCTTCTCCAATGCCACAGTTAAAAAGCATCAGTTCTGTGGCACTCAGCTTTCCTTATAGTCCAACTCTCACATCCATACATGATCACTGGAAAAAACATAACCTTGACTAGATGGACCTTTGTTGACAAAGTAGTGTCTCTGCTTTTAAATATACTGTCTAGGTTGGTCATAACTTTCCTTCCAAGGAGTAAGTGTCTTTTAATTTCATGGCTGCAATCACCATCTGTAGTGATTTTGGAGCCCAGAAAAATAAAGTCTGACACTGTTTCCAATGTTTCCCCAACTATTTGCCATGACATGCTCAAAATTCTCCAAGCGAGACTTCAGCAATATGTGAACCGTGAACTTCCTGATGTTCAAGCTGGTTTTAGAAAAGGGAGAGGAACCAGAGATCAAATTGCCAACATCTGCTGGATCATGGAAAAAGCAAGAGAATTTCAGAAAAAAATATCTATTTCTGCTTTATTGACTATGCCAAAGCCTTTGACTGTGTGGATCACAATAAACTGTGGAAAATTCTGAGACAGATGGGAATACCAGACCACCTGACCTGCCTCTTGAGAAATGTGTATGCAGGTAAAGAAGCAACAGTTAGAACTGGACATGGAACAAAAAGCTGGTTCCAAATAGGAAAAGGAGGACATCAAGGCTGTATATTGTCACCCTGCTTATTTAACTTCTATGCAGAGTACATCATGAGAAACGCTGGACTGGAAGAAACACAAGCTGGAATCAAGATTGCTGGGAGAAATAGCAATCACCTCAGATATGCCGATGACATCGCCCTTATTGCAGAAAGTGAAGAGGAACTAAAAAGCCTCTTGATGAAAGTGAAAGAGGAGAGTGAAAAAGTTGTCTTAAAGCTCAACATTCAGAAAACAAAGATCATGGCATCCGGTCCCATCACTTCATGGGAAATAGATGGGGAAACAGTAGAAACAGTGTCAGACTTTCGTTTTCTGGGCTCCAAAATCACTGCAGATGGTGAGTGCAGTCATGAAATTAAAAGACGCTTACTCCTTGAAAGAAAAGTTTTTACCATCCAAGATAGCATATTCAAAAGCAGAGACATTATTTGCCGACTAAGATCCGTCTAGTCAAGGCTATGGTTTTTCCTGTGGTCATGTATGGATGTGAGAGTTGTGCTGTGAAGAAGGCTGAGCGCCAAAGAATTGATGCTTTTGAACTGTGGTGTTGGAGAAGACTCTTGAGAGTCCCTTGGACTGCACGGAGATCCATCCAGTCCATTCTGAAGGAGATCAGCCCTGGGATTTCTTTGGAAGGAATGATGCTAAAGCTGAAAGTCCAGTACTTTGGCCACCTCATGTGAAGAGTTGACTCATTGGAAAAGACTTTGATGCTGGGAGGGATTGGGAGCAGGAGGAGAAGGGGATGACAGAGGATGAGATGGCTGGATGTCATGACGGACTCGACGGACGTGAATCTGAGTGAACTCCAGGAGTTGGTGATGGACAGGGAGGCCTGGTGTGCTGTGTTTCATGGGGTCACAAAGAGTTGGACATCACTGAGCGACTGAACTGAACTGAACTGATGGGACTAGATGCCATGTTGTTAGTTTTCTGAATGTTGAGCTTTAAGCCAATTTTTCCACTCTCCTCTTTCAGTTTCATTAAGAGGTTCTTTAGTTCTTCTTCACTTTCTGCAATAAGGGCGGTGTCATCTGCATATCTGAGGTGATTGATGTTTCTCCCAGCAATCTTGATTCCAGCTTGTGTTTCTTCCAGTCCAGCGTTTCTTATGATGTACTCTGCATGTAAGTTAAATAAGCAGGGTGATAATATACAGCCTTGATGTACTCGTTTTCCTATTTGGAACCAGTTGTTGTTCCATGTCCAGTTCTAACTGTTGCCTCTTTACCTGAATACAGATTTCTCAAGAGGCAGGTCAGGTGGTCTGGTATTCCCATCTCTTGAATTTTCTTCAGTTTATTGTGATCCATGTAGTCAAAGGCTTTGGCATAGTCAGTAAAGCAGAAATAGATGCTTTTCTGGAACTCTGTTGCTTTTTTGATGATACAGCAGATGTTGGAAATTTGATGTCTGGTTCTTCTGCTTTTTCTAAAACTAGCTTGGACATCTGGAAGTTCACGGTTAATTTATTGATGAAATCTGGCTTGGAAAATTTTAAGCATCACTTTACTAGCTTGTGAGATGAATGCAATTATGCAGTAGTTTGAGCATTCTTTGGCATTACCTTTCTTTGGTACTGAATGAAAACTGACATTTTCAAGTCCTGTGGCCACTGCTGAGTTTTCCAAATTTGCTGGCATATTGAATGCAGCACTTTCACAACATCATCTTTCAGGATGACAGAATGTGATCCACTGGAGAAGGGGATGGCAAACCACTTCAGTATTCTTGCCTTGAGAATCCCTTGAACAGTATGAAAAAGCACAGAAGTCGGACACTGAAAGATGAACTCCCCACGTCTGTAGGAGCCCAATGTGCTACTGGAGATCAGTGGAGAAATAACTCCAGAAAGAATGAAGTTATGGAAACCAAGAATGAAGGGAAGGGAAAGCAAAAAAAAAAAAAACACCCAGTTGTGGATGGGACTGGTGATAGAAGCAGGGTCTGATGCTGTAAAGAACAATATTGCCTAGGAACCTGGAATGTTAGGTCCATGAATCAAGGCAAATTGGAAGTGGTCAAACAGGAGATGGTAAGAGTGAACATCAACATTCTAGGAATCAGTGAACTAAGATGGACTGGAATGGGTGAATTTAACTCAGATGACCATTATATCTACTACTGTGGGCAGGGATACCTTAGAAGAAATGGAGTAGCCATTCTAGGCCACTATTTCACATTCTAGGCCACTGAAAAGGTCTCAACAAATTTAACAGTATAGAAATTACAATAAGAATGTTTGTACAACATGGTATTAAACTAGAAATCAATTGCAGGAAGAAAAATGTGAAAAAGAGTAACACATGTAGAGTAAACAACATGCTACTACAAAATCAATGGATAAATTAAAAAATAAAATAGAGAACCAGAAAATAACTTTAGGCAAATGAAAAAAAAATGACTTTCCAAAATCTATGAAACACACCAGAAGCAGTTCCAAGAGTGAAATTTGTAGTGATACAGGCTGTATCAACATAACCTACCATCTTAAGAAATTAAAAAGAAAAAAAAAAAAAGATGAACAAAGTCAAAAGCCAGGAGAAGGAAAGAAATAATAGCAATCAGAAAGCATAAATAGAGACAAAAATATAAAAGATAAATAAAACCAAAATGTATTTTTGCAAAGATAAACAAAATTGATAATTCTTTAGCCAGACTCTAAGGAAGAAAAGAGAGGGCTCAAATAAATAAAATAAGAACTGGAGGAAGAAATTACCACTACTACTACAGCAATACAAAAAATCATAAAATGCTATGAATATACTATGAATATATATGAACAAACTAGACAATCTAGAATTAATGTAAAAATTTCTAGAAACATATGACCTTCCAATCTGAATCAGGAAGAAATATATAATCTGAATAAAGCAATCACTACAGTGAAATTGAATTTGTAATAAAAAATAAGTTAAAAAAAAAAGTTTTACAGCAAACAAAATCCAGGACTGGATGGCTTCACAGAGAATTCTACCAAAGAAGAGATAACACCTATCCTTCTCAAACTATTCAAAAAAAATGGAAGAAATTGGAACACATCAAAATTTATAGTACAAGGTCACCAGTAGTCTAATATCAAAACCAGACAAAGACATTACAAAGGAGAAAAACATTACAAGCTAGTAACTGAGTGACTAACACTGTCACTTTTCAAAAAAGGTTAAATACCAAGACAACATGGAATTTATTCCAAGGATGTAAAGATGTTTCAATATCTATAAATTGATCAATGTGATACATCACAAAAACAAAATGAATAAAAATCACATGATCATCTCAATAGCAGAAAATGGATTTGAGAAAGTTCAACATCTATTTTTATTATAAAAATACTGTCATGAAACTTGGTATCAAGAAAACATATCTCAGCACAATAAAGTACTTTTACAACAGCCCCACAGCAAACATCATACTCAATACTGAAAAGCTGAAAGATTTCCTCTGAAATCAGAAGCAAGATAAACCACTCTCAATACTTTTACTTAACACAGTATTATAAGTTCTAGCCACAGAAATTAGATAAGAAACAAATAAGTGCACCCAGGGGGGTGGTCCTAAGATGGCAGAAGAATAGGATGGGGAAACCACTTTCTCCTCCACAAATTCATCAAAAGAACATTTGAACACTGAGTAAATTCCACAAAACAACCCAGAAAAGGAGCCCATTGTCTTCGAAAGGAGGTAGGAAAAAATATAAAAGATAAAAAGAGAGACAAAAGAGGTAGGGATGGAGATCCATCCCAGGAAGGGAGCCTTACAAAAGAGAGAAGTTTCCAAACACCAGGAAACACTCTCGCTGGTGAATCTGTGGTGAGCCTTGGAACCTCAGAGGGCAACATAACCAGGAGGAAAAATAAATAAATAATTAAAACCCACAGACTATGTGCCCAATGTTAACTCCCAGCGGAGAAGCAGTGCAGACACCTGCATCTGTCACTAGCAAGTGGGGGATCGGCAGGGAGGCGCAGGCTGCATTGCTTAGAGTAAGGACTGAGCCTGAATGCCCCAAGGGTAATTTAAGGGAACTAACTTGATATAGTAAACCAGACTGTGGGATAGCTACCCTGCAAAAAGCACTAACCTAAGACAACACCTGGAGAAGACAATGGCACCCCACTCCAGTACTCTTGCCTGGAAAATCCCATGGATGGAGGAGCCTGGTGGGCTGTAGTCCATGGGGTCGCTAAGAGTCAGGCACAACTGAGCCACTTCACTTTCACTTTTCACTTGCATGCATTGGAGAAGGAAATGGCAACCCACTCCAGTGTTCTTGCCTGGAGAATCCCAGGGATGGACGGGCCTGGTGGGCTGGCATCTATAGGTTCACACAGAGTCGGATATGACTGAAGCGACTTAGTAGCAGTAGCAGCAAGACAACACCTGGCCCGCTCACAGAAAAAAGGACTGACTAGAGCTAGCCAACTGTGGACCGGCCCATCCACTGCTGGAGACAGGCAGGCGAGGGCAGCCAGAGCCAGAAGGGAGCAATTGCAGCCCCACAGAGGCATCATCTACCAAAATGCAAGCAGGCTTCATTGCTAACCTAGACTTTTTGGGATTCTGGAAGGTCGACATCTGCCTGAGAAGGTGTGCCAGTTGTACACCCAGAAAACCGAGTAGCAGGGAAGGGGGAGGTGATAAGTCACAGCAACCTCACTTGCAAAACACCTGATCACCTGAGCTGCTCTGTCCTGGGAAAAGCACAAAACGCAGGCCAAACTGTGTCTGCACCTTTGAGGAGTACCCAAGTACCTGAACCTGAGCAGATTAGACCTGGGAAGTGCATATAACCCAGGGCTGGCCTCAGACAGTTCCCAGCAGAGCAACCTAGAGCCTAAGCAGTGTAGACACGGAAAGTACACACGCCATGAGTGGGGACAAACCCAGTGTGGCTGAGACACTGCGAGCACACACCAGTGTTATTTGTTTGCAGTGTTCCTCCCTCCCCACAGGACGACTGAACAAGTGAGCCTTAAAAGGTGCCCACCACGGCCCCCTTGAGGCAGGGTGGAAATTAGACACTGAAGAGACCAGCAAACAGAAGCTAAAACAGAGGGAACTGCCTTGCAAGTGACAGGTGCAAGAGATCAAAACCCTGTAGTTAGTATTGACTACTTAGGAAGGGGCTTATAGATCTTGAGAAGTATAAGCCGGATCAAGGAACTATCTGAAAATGAACTGACCCCATACTGTCCACAACAACACCAGAGAAAGTCCTAGATATATTTTTACTATTATAATTCTTTAAAATTTTTTTAACATTTTTATTTTTAAGTCCTCTGTTACTCCTTTAATTTTCATTTTTATAACCTATTATTACTTTGCAAGAAAAAAAGACCCTATGTTTTATTTATTATTTATTTTTATTTTTTTTTCTGGGTCTCTGTTTCTATATCTTTATTTTTTTTTTAATTTTAATATCCTTAATTCTTACATGTGTTCCCAAACATGAACCCCCGTATGCCAATAAAATGGACAACGTGGAAGAAATGGACAAATTCTTAGAAAAGTACAATTTTCCAAAACTGAACCAGAAAGAAATAGAAAATCTTAACAGACCCATCACAAGCACGGAAATTGAAACTGTAATCAGAAATCTTCCAGCAAAAAAAAGCCCAGGTCCAGACGGCTTCACAGCTGAATTCTACCAAAAATTTCGAGAAGAGCTAACACCTATCCTACTCAAACTCTTCCAGAAAATTGCAGAGGAAGGTAAACTTCCAAACTCATTCTATGAGGCCACCATCACCCTAATACCAAAACCTGACAAAGATGTCACAAAAAAAGAAAACTACAGGCCAATATCACTGATGAACATAGATGCAAAAATCCACAACAAAATTCTAGCAATCAGAATCCAACAACACATTAAAAAGATCATACACCATGACCAAGTGGGCTTTATCCCAGGGATGCAAGGATTCTTCAATATCTGCAAATCAATCAATGTAATTCACCACATTAACAAATTGAAAAATAAAAACCATATGATTATCTCAATAGATGCAGAGAAGGCCTTTAACAAAATTCAACATCCATTTATGATAAAAACTCTCCAGAAAGCAGGAAAAGAAGGAACATACCTCAACATAATAAAAGCTATCTATGACAAACTCACAGCAAACATTATCCTCAATGGTGAAAAATTGAAAGCATTTCCCCTAAAGTCAGGAACAAGACAAGGGTGCCCACTTTCACCGCTACTATTCAACATAGTTCTGGAAGTTTTGGCCACAGCAATCAGAGCAGAAAAAGAAATAAAAGGAATCCAAATTGGAAAAGAAGAAGTAAAACTATCACTGTTTGCAGATGACATGATCCTATACATTGGAAAACCCTAAAGACTCCACCAGAAAATTACTAGAGCTAATCAATGAATATAGTAAAGTTGCAGGATATAAAATCAACACACAGAAATCCCTTGCATTCCTATACACGAATAATGAGAAAGTAGAAAAAGAAATTAAGGAAACAATTCCATTCACCATTGCAACGAAAAGAATAAAATACTTAGGAATAGATCTACCTAAAGAAACTAAAGACCTATATATAGAAAACTATAAAACACTGATGAAAGAAATCAAAGAGGACACTAATAGATGGAGAAATATACCATGTTCATGGATCGGAAGAATCAATATAGTGAAAATGAGTATACTACCCAAAGCAATTTACAAATTCAATGCAATCCCTATCAAGCTACCAGCCACATTTTTCACAGAACTAGAACAAATAATTTCAAGATTTGTATGGAAATACAAAAAACCTCGAATAGCCAAAGCAATCTTGAGAAAGAAGAATGGAACTGGAGGAATCAACTTGCCTGACTTCAGGCTCTACTACAAAGCCACAGTCATCAAGACAGTATGGTACTGGCACAAAGACAGACACATAGATCAATGGAACAAAATAGAAAGCCCAGAGATAAATCCACACACATATGGACACCTTATCTTTGACAAAGGAGGCAAGAATATACAATGGAGTAAAGACAATCTCTTTAACAAGTGGTGCTGGGAAAACTGGTCAACCACTTGTAAAAGAATGAAACTAGATCACTTCCTAACACCGCACACAAAAATAAACTCAAAATGGATTAAAGATCTAAATGTAAGATCAGAAACTATAAAACTCCTAGAGGAGAACATAGGCAAAACACTCTCAGACATAAATCACAGCAGGATCCTCTATGATTCACCTCCCAGAATTCTGGAAATAAAAGCAAAAATAAACAAATGGGATCTAATTAAAATTAAAAGCTTCTGCACAACAAAGGAAAATATAAGCAAGGTGAAAAGACAGCCTTCGGAATGGGAGAAAATAATAGCAAATGAAGCAACTGACAAACAACTCATCTCAAAAATATACAAGCAACTTATGCAGCTTAATTCCAGAAAAATAAACGACCCAATCAAAAAATGGGCCAAAGAACTAAATAGACATTTCTCCAAAGAAGACATACGGATGGCTAACAAACACATGAAAAGATGCTCAACATCACTCATTATCAGAGAAATGCAAATCAAAACCACAATGAGGTACCACTTCACACCAGTCAGAATGGCTGCGATCCAAAAATCTGCAAGCAATAAATGCTGGAGAGGGTGTGGAGAAAAGGGAACCCTCCTACACTGTTGGTGGGAATGCAAACTAGTACAGCCACTATGGAGAACAGTGTGGAGATTCCTTAAAAAATTGCAAATAGAACTACCTTATGACCCAGCAATCCCACTGCTGGGCATACACACTAAGGAAACCAGAATTGAAAGAGACACATGTACCCCAATGTTCATCGCAGCACTGTTTATAATAGCCAGGACATGGAAACAACCTAGATGTTCATCAGCAGATGAATGGATAAGAAATCTGTGGTACATATACACAATGGAGTATTACTCAGCCGTTAAAAAGAATTCATTTGAATCAGTTCTGATGAGATGGATGAAACTGGAGCCGATTATACAGAGTGAAGTAAGCCAGAAAGAAAAACACCAATACAGTATACTAACACATATATATGGAATTTAGGAAGATGGCAATGACGACCCTGTATGCAAGACAGGGAAAGGGACACAGATGTGTATAATGGACTTTTGGACTCAGAGGGAGAGGGAGAGGGTGGGATGATTTGGGAGAATGACATTCTAACATGTATACTATCATGTAAGAATTGAATCGCCAGTCTATGTCTGATGCAGAATGCAGCATGCTTGGGGCTGGTGCATGGGGATGACCCAGAGAGATGTTATGGGGAGGGAGGTGGGGGGGGGGTTCATGTTCGGGAACACATGTAAGAATTAAAGATTGTAAAATTTAAAAAATAAAAAACTAAAAAAAAAATAAAATCTAAAAAACTGTAAAAAAAAGAGAAAAAAATCAACACACAGAGACCCTATGTTTTAAAGCAAATTTCATATATATATATATATATATATATATATATATATATATATATATATACATACACATATTATAATTTGGTGACTTTATTATTATTTTTTATTTAATATTGCATTTTTGAGAATCCAACCTCTACTCTAGATCTTTAATCTTTTCTTTTTGGTATTTGTCATCAATTTTGTACCTTTAAGAACCCAATCTTCAGTACCCATTTTTACTTGGGAGCGAGATTACTGGCTTGACTGCTCTCTCCCCCTTTGGACACTCCTTTTTCTCTACCAGGTCTTCTCTATCTCCTCCCTCCCCCTTCTCTTCTCTACACAACTCTGTGAATCTCTTTGTGTGTTCCGGACTGTGGAGAACACTCAGGGAACTGATTACTGGCTGGATCTGTCTCGCTCTTTTTGATTCCCCCCTTTAACCTCCTGGCCATCTCTATATCATTCCTCCCTCTTCTCTTCTCTATATAACTCTGTGAACATCTCTGAGTGGTCCAGACTGTGAAGTGTGCATAAGAAGTGATTACTGACTAGCTTGCTCTCTCCTCTTTTGATTCCCCCTCTTCTCCTCCTGGTCAACTCTATCTACAACCTCCATCTTCTTTTTGCCATGAAACTGTGAAGCTCTCTGGGTGTCCCTCACTGTGGAGAAACTTTTCATCTTTAAACTAGATGTTTTATCAATGGTGCTGTATAGATGGAGAAGTCTTGAAGCTACTGTAAGAATAAGACTGAAACCCAGAAGCAGGAAGCTTAAGTCCAAATCCTGAGAACACCAGAGAACTCCTGACTCCAGGGAACATTAATTAATAGGAGCTCATCAAATGCCTCCATACCTACACTGAAACCAAGCACCACCCAAGGGCCAACAAGTTCCAGGGCAAGATATACGATGCAAATTCTCCAGTAACACAGAAACATAGTCCTAAGCTTCAATATACAGGCTGCCCAAAGTCACTCCAAACCCACTGACATCTCATAACTCATTACTAGACACTTCATTGCACTGCAAAGAGAAGAAATCCAGCTCTACCCACCAGAACACTGACACAAGCTTCCCTAATCAGGAAAACTTGAAAAGCCACCCATCCAACGCCACACACAGCAAAGAAATTCCACAATAAAGAATAATCCACAAACTGCCAGAATATGGAAAGGCCACCCCAAACAAAGCAATCTAAATAAGATGAAGTGGCTGAGGAATACTCAGCAGGTAAAGGAACAATATAAATGCCCACCAAGCCAAACAAAAGAGGAAGAAATAGGGAATCTACCTGATAAAGAATTCCAAATAATGATAGTGAAAATGATCCAAAATCTTGAAAACAAAATGGGATTAAAGATAAATAGCCTGGATACAAGTATTGAGAAGATGTAAGAAACGTTTAACAAGGACCTAGGAGAAATAAGAGTCAATATATAATGAATAATGCAATTCCGTTCAGTTCAGTTCAGTCACTCAGTCGTGTCTGACTATTTGTGACCCCATGAATTGCAGCACACCAGGCCTCCCTGTCCATCACGAATTCCCAGAGTTCACTCACACTCATGTCCATTGAGTCAGAGATGCCATCCAGCCATCTCATCCTTTGTTGTCCCCTTCTCCTCCTGCCTCCAATCCCTCCCAGCATTAGAGTCTTTTCCAATGAGTCAACTCTTCACATCAGGTGGCCAAAATACTGGAGTTTTAGCTTTAGCATCAGTCCTTCCAATGAACACCCAGGACCGATTTCCTTTAGGATGGACTGGCTGGATCTCCTTGCAAGAGTCTTCTTCAACACCACAGTTCAAAAGCATCAATTCTTCAGCACTCAACTTTCTTCACAGTCCAACTCTCACATTCATACATGACCAATGGAAAAACCATAGCCTTGACTAGACAGACCTTTGTTGGCAATGTAATGTCTCTGCTTTTGAATATGCTATCTAGGTTGGTCATAACTTTCCTTCCGAGGAGTAAGCGTCTTTTAACTTCATGGCTGCATTCACCATCTGCAGTGATTTTGGAGCCACAAAAATTAAGTCTGACACTGTTTCCTTGTTTCTCCATCTATTTCCCATGAGGTGATGGGATAAATGAGATGAAAAACACTCTGGACGGAACCGCCAGTAGAATAACATAGGCAGAAAATAGAATAAGTGAGGTAGAAGACAGAATGTTAGAAATAAATGAAACAGAGAGGAAAAATGAAAAATGAATTAAAAGAAATGAAAACAATCTGAGACCTCCTGGACAATGTTAAATGCCCCACATTCTATTCATTGTAGTCTCAGAAGAAGAAGGCAAAAAGAAAGACCATAAGAAAATACTTTAGATAATAGTTGAAAACTTCCCTAAAATGGGAAAGGAAATAATCACTCAAGTCCAAGAAACCCAGAGATTCCCAAACAGGATAAATCCAAGGCAAAACACCCCAAGACACATATTAATCAAATTAACAAAGCTCAAACACAAAGAACAAATATTAAAAGCAGCAAGGGGAAAACAACAAATAACACACAAGGGGATTCCCATAAGATTAACAGCTGATCTTTCAATAGGAAGTCTTCAGGCCAGGAGGGAATGGCAGGACATACTTAAAATGGAAATGGCAGGACATACTTATAGTGATGAAAGAAAATAACCTACAGCCCAGATTACTGTACCCAGCAAGTATCTCACTCAAATATGAAGGAGAAAACAAAAGCTTTACAGACAAGCAAAAGCTAAGAGAATTCAGGACCACCAAACCAGCTCTCCAACAAATGCTAAGGGAACTTCTCTAGACAGGAAACACAGAAAGGGTGTATAATCTCGAACCCAAAATAATAAAGTAAATGCCACGGGATCATACTTATCAATAATTACCCTAAACATAAATGTATTGAATGCCCCAACTAAAAGACAAAAGTTGGCTGAATGGATACAAAAACAAGACCCTTATATATGGAGTCTACAATAGACCCACCTTGAAACAAATGACACATACAGACTAAAAGTGAAGAGCTGAAAAAAGATATTCCAAGCAAACAGACAACAAAGAAAACAGGAGTAGCAATACTCATATCAGATGAAATAGAGTTTAAAACAAGGGCTGTGAAAAGAGACAAAGAAGGACACTGCACAATGATCAAAGGATCAATCCAAGAAGAAGATATAACAATTATAAATACATATGAACCCAACATAGGAGCATCGCAATATGTAAGACATATGCTAACAATTATGAAAGGGGAAATTAACAATAACACAATAATAGTGGGAGACATTAATACCCCAGTCACACCTATGGATAGATCAACTAAACAGAAAATTTGCAAGGAAACACAAACTTTAAACGATACAATGGCCCAGTTAGACCTAATTGATATCAATAAGACATTTCACCCCAAACAATGAATTTCACGTTTTTCTCAAGTGCTCACGAAACCTTCTCCAGGATAGATCACATCCTGGGCCATAAATCTAGTCTTGGTAAATTAAAAAAAAAAAAATGAAATCATTCCAAGCATCTTTTCTGACCTCCAGCAGTATGATTAGATCTCAATTGCAGGAGAAAAACTATTAAAAATTCCAACATATGGAGGCTGAACAACACCCTTCTGAATAACCAACAAATCACAGAAGAAATTAAAAAAAAAAAAAACAAAATATGCATAGAAATGACCGAAAATGAAAACACAACAACCCAAAACCTGTGAGACACTGTAAAAGCAGTGCTAAGGGGAAGGTTCATAGCAACACAGGCATATCTCAAGAAACAAGAAAAAAGTCAAATAAATAACCTAACTCTACACCTAAAGCAACTAGAAAAGGAAGAAATGACGAACCCCAGGGTTAGTAGAAGGAAATAAATCTTAAAAATTAGGGCAGAAATCAATCCAAAAAAAAAAAAAAAAAGAGACCATAACAAAAAATCAACAAAGCCAAAAGCTGGTTCTTTGAGAGGATAAATAAAATTGACAAACCATTAGCCAGACTCATCAAGAAACAAAGGGAGAAAAATCAAATCAATAAAATTAGAAATGAGAATGGAGAAATCACAACAGACAACACAGAAATACAAAGGATCATAAGACACTACTATCAGCAATTATATGCCAATAAAAAGGACAAAGTGGAAGAAATGAACAAATTCTTAGAAAAGTATAACTTTCCAAAATAGAACCAGGAAGAAATAGGAAATCTTAACAGATACATCACAAGCATGGAAATTGAAACTGTAATCAGAACTCTTCCAGCAAACAAAAGTCGAGATCCAGATGGCTTCACAGCTGAATTCTACCAAAAATTTCGAGAAGAGCTAAAACTTATCCTACTGAAACTCTTCCAGAAAATTGCAGAGGAAGGTAAACTTCCAAACTCATTCTATGAGGTCACCATCACCCTAATACCAAAACCTGACAAAGATGCCACAAAAAGAAAACTACAGGCCAATATCAGTGATGAACATAGATGCAAAAATCCTTAACAAAATTCTATCAATCAGAATCCAAAAACACATTAAAAAGATCATGCATCATGACCAAGGGGGCTTTATTCTAGGGATGCAAGGATTATTCAATATCCACAAATTAATCAATTTAATACACCACATTAACAAATTCAGAAATAAAAGCCACATGATTATCTCTAGAGGCAGAGAAAGTCTTTGGGAAAATTCAACATCCATTTATGATAAAAACCCTCCAGAAAGCAGGAATAGAAGGAACATACCTCAACATAATAAAAGCTATATATGACAAACCCACAGCAAACATTATCTTCAATGGTGAAAAGTTGAAAGCATTTCCCCTAAAGTCAGGAACAAGACAAGTGTCCCCTCTCTGACAACTACTGTTCAACATAGGTTTGGATGTTTTGGCCACAGCAATGAGAGCAGAAAAAGAAATAAAAGGAATTCAAATTGGAAAAGAAGAAGTAAAACTCTAGCTGTTTGCAGACGACATGATCCTCTACATAGAAAACCCTAAATATCCCACCAGAAAATTACTAGAACTAATCAAAGAATACAGTAAAGTTGCAGGATATAAAATCAGCACACAGAAATCCCTTGCATTCCTATACATTAACAATGAGAAAACAGAAATAGAAATTAAGGAAACAATTCCATTCACTACTGCAAAGAAAAGAATAAAATACTTAGGAATATATCTACCTAAAGAAACAAAAGACCTATATATAGAAAACTATAAAACACTGGTGAAAGAAATCAAAGAGGACACTAATAGATGGAGAAATATACCATGTTCATGGATCAGAAGAATCAATATAGTGAAAATGGGTATACTCCACAAAGCAATCTACAGATTCAATTCAATCCCTATCAAGCTACCCTCGGTATTTTTCACAGAGCTAGAACAAATAATTTCACAGTTTGTATGGAAATTCAAAAAACTTCGAATAGCCAAAGCAATCTTGAGAAAGAAGAATGGTACTGGAGGAATCAACCTGCCTGACTTCAGTCTCTAATACAAAGCCACAGTCAACAAGACAGTATGATCCTGGCACAAAGACAGAAATATAGTTCAATGGAAGACAATAGAAAGCCCAGAGATAAATCCATGCACCTATGGACATCTTATCTTTGACAAAGGAGGCAAGAATATACAACGGAGAAGAGACATCTCTTTAAAAAGTGGTGCTGGGAAAACTGGTCAACCACTTGTAAAAAAATGAAACTAGATCACGTTCTAACACCATACAAAAAAATAAATTCAGAATCGATTAAAGATCTAAACATAAGACCATAAACTATAAAACTCCTAGAGGAGAACATAGGCAAAACACTCTCCAGCATAAAGCACAGCAGGATTCTCTATGACCCACCTTCCAGAATATTGGAAATAAAAGCAAAAATAAACAATTCAGACCTAATTAAATTAAAAGATATGCACAACAAAGGAAACTTTAAGCAGGATGAAAAGACAGCCTTCAGAATGGGAGAAAATAAGAGAAAATGAAGCAACTGACAAAGAAGAAATCTCAAAAATATACAAGCAACTCCTGAATCTCAATTCCACAAAAATTAACGACCCAATCAAAAAATGAGCCAAAGAACTAAACAGACATTTCTCAAAAGAAGACATACAGATGGCTAACAAACACATGAAAAAATGCTCAACATCACTGATTATCAGAGAAATTCAAATCAAATCCACAGTTCAGTTCAGTTCAGTTCAGTCACTCAGTCGTGTCTGATTCTCTGCGACTCCATGAATCACAGTACCCCAGGCCGCCCTGTCCATCACTAACTCCTGGAGTTCACTCAGACTCACGTCTATCTAGTCCGTGATGCCATCCAGCCATCTCATCCTATGTCATCCCCTTCTCCTCCTGCTCCCAATCCTTCCCAGCGTCAGAGTCTTTTCCAATGAGTCAAGTCTTCGCATGAGGTGGCCAAAGTACTGGAGCTTCAGCTTTAGCATCAGCCCTTCCAGAGAAATCCCAGGGTTGATATTCAGAATGGATTGGTTGGATTTCTTTGCAGTCCAAGGGACTCTCAAGAGTCTTCTCCAACACCACAGTTCAAAAGCATCAATTCTTCGGCACTCAGCCTTCTTCACAGTCCAATTCTCACATCCATACATGACCACAGGAAAATACATAGCCTTGACCAGACGGATCTTAGTTGGTAAAGTAATGTCTCTACTTTTGAATATCCTATCTAGGTTGCTCATAACTTTTCTTCCAAGGAGTAAGCGTCTTTTAATTTCATGGCTGCAGTCACCATCTGCAGTGATTTTGGAGCCCAGAAAACTAAAGTCTGACACTGTTTCTACTGTTTGCCCATCTATTTTCCATGAAGTGATGGGACCGGATGCCATGATCTTCGTTTTCTGAATGTTGAGCTTTAAGCCAACTTTTTCACTCTCCTATTTCACTTTCTTCAAGAGGCTTTTTAGCTCCTCTTCACTTTCTGCCATAAGGGTGGTGTCATCTGCATATCTGAGGTGATTGATATTTCTCCCGGCAATCTTGATTCCAGCTTGTGTTTCTTCCAGTCCAGCGTTTTTCATGGTATACTCTGCATAGAAGTTAAATAAGCAGGGTGACAATATACAGCCTTGACGTACTCCTTTTCCTATTTGGAACCAGTCTGTTGTTCCATATCCAGTTCTAACTGTTGCTTCCTGACCTGCATACAGATTTCTCAAGAGGCAGGTTAGGTGGTGTGGTATTCCCATCTCTTTCAGAATTTTCCACAGTTTATTGTGATCCACACAACCAAAGGCTTTGGCATAATCAATAAAGCAGAAATAGATGTTTTTTCAGGAACTCTCTTTCTTTTTCCATGATCCAGCGGATGTTGGCAATTTGATCTCTGGTTCCTCTGCCTTTTCTAAAACCAGTTGGAACATCAGGGAGTTCACGGTTCATGTATTGCTGAAGCCTGGCTTGGAGAATTTTGAGCATTACTTTACTAGCGTGTGAGATGAGTGCAATTGTGAGGTTGTTTGAGCATTCTTTGGCATTGCCTTTCTTTGGAATTGGAATGAAAACTGTGCTTTTCTAGTCCTGTGGCCACTGCTGAGTTTTCACATTTGCTGGCATATTGAGTGCAGCACTTTCACAGCATCATCTTTCAGGATTTGAAATAGCTCAACTGGAATTCCATCATCTCCACTAGCTTTGTTCGTAGTGATGCTTTCTAAGGCCCACTTGACGTCACATTCCAAGATGTCTAGCTCTAGATTAGTGATCACATCATCATGATTATCTGGGGTATGAAGTTCTTTTTTGTACACTTTTTCCATGTATTCTTGCCACCTCTTCTTAATATCTTCTGCTTCTGTTAGGTCCATACCATTTCTGTCCTTTATCGAGACCATCTTTGCATGAAATGTTCCCTTGGTATCTCTAATTTTCTTGAAGAGATCTCTAGTCTTTTCCATTCTATTGTTTTCCTCTATTTCTTTGCATTGATCGCTGACGAAGACTTTCTTATCTCTTCTTGCTATTCTTTGGAACTCTGCATTCAGATGCTTATCTTTTCTTTTCCCCTTTGCTTTTCACCTCTCTTCTTTTCACAGCTATTTGTAGGGCCTCCCTAGACAGCCATTTTGCTTTTTTTGCATTTCTTTTCCATGGCGATGATCCTGATCCCTGTCTCCTGTGCAATGTCACAAACCTCATTCCATAGTTCATCAGGCACTCTATCAGATCTAGTCCCTTAAATCTATTTCTCACTTCCACTGTATAATTATAAGGGATTTGATTTAGGTCATACCTGAATGGTCTGGCAGTTTTCCCTACTTTCTTCAATTTGAGGCTGAATTTGGTAATAAGGAGTTCACAATCTGAGCGACAGTCAGCTCCTGGTCTTGTTTTTGTTGACTTCTCCATCTTTGGCTGCAAAGAATATAATCAGTCTGATTTCGGTGTTGACCATCTGGTGATGTCCATGTGTAAAGTCTTCTCTTGTGTTGTTGGAAGAGGGTGTTTGCTGTGACCACTGCATTTTCTTGGCAAAACTCTATTAGTCTTTGCCCTGCTTCATTCCGCATTCCAAGGCCAAATTTGCCTGTTACTCCAGGTATTTCTTGACTTCTCACTTTTGCTTTCCAGTCCTCTATAATGGAAAGGACATCTTTTTTGGGTGTTAGTTCTAAAAGGTCTTGTAGGTCTTCATAAAACCGTTCAACTTCAGTTTTTTCAGCATTACTGGTTGGGGCATAGACTTGGATAACTGTGATATTGAATGGTTTGCCTTGGTGATGAACAGAGATCATTCCATCGTTTTTGAGATTGCATCCAAGTACTGCATTTCGGACTCTTTTGTTGACCATGATGGCTACTCCATTTCTTCTGGGGGATTCCTGCCCGCAGTAGTCGATATAATGGTCATCTGAGTTAAATTTGCCCATTCCCGTCCATTTTAGTTTGCTGATTCCTAGAATGGCTACATTCACCCTTGCCATCTCTCGTTTGACCACTTTCAATTTGCCTTGATCCATTGACCTGACATTCCAGGTTCCTATGCAATATTGCTCTTTACAGCATCAGATCTTACTTCTATTAGCAGTCACATCCATACCTGCATATTGTTTTTGTTTTGGTTCCATCCCTTCATTCTTTCTGGAGTTATTTCTCCACTGATCTCCAGTAGCATATTGGGCACCTACTCACCTGGGGAGTTCCTCTTTTGGTATCTTATTCTGCCTTTCCCTACTGTTCATGGGGTTCTCAAGGCAAGAATACTGAAATGGCTTGCCATTCCCTTCTCCAGTGTACCACATTCTGTCAGACCTCTCCACCATGACCCGCCCGTCTTGGGTTGCCCTGCAGGCATGGCTTGTTTTCATTGAGTTAGACAAGGCTGTGGTCCTAGTGTGATTAGATTGATTAGTTTTCTGTGAGTATGGTTTCAGTGTGTCTGCCTTCTGTTGCCCTCCTGCAACACCTACCATCTTACTTGGGTTTCTCTTACCTTGAGTGTGGGATATCTCTTCACAGCTGCTCCAGCAAGGCACAGCCTGTGCTCCTTACCTTTGACGAGGGGTATCTCCTTACCGCCGCTGTTTCTGACCTTCAACGTGGGATAACTCCTCTAGGCCCTCCTGTGCCTGAGCAGCCACCACTCCTCAGGTTGATCCTCCTGGCCGTAGGCCCTGGCCTCAGGCGTGGGTGGCTCCTCGGGGTCACCACCCCTGGCCTCGGATGTGGGGTGTCTCCTCCTGGCTGCCGCCCCTGACCTCGGATGCAGAGTAGCTCCTCCCGGCCGCCACTGACCTCGGACACAGGGTAGCTCCTTTCAGCCACCGGCCCTTACCTCGAACGTAGGATAGCTCCTCTCGACCATTCCTGTGCCGTTGCAGCCTGGCACTCGAGGCCGCTGTCCCTGACCTTGGAACCAGGGTAGCTCCTCTCAGCCATGCTTAAGTGTGCCAGCTTGCAGCCACCTGCGCTTAAGTGAGCCGGCTTGCAGCCGCCTAATGAAGTACCTTTTCAGTCAGAATGGTTGCTATCCAAATGTCTACAAGCAATAAATGCTGGAGATGTTGTGGAGAAAAGGGAACCCTCTTACACTGTTGGTGGGAATGCAAACTAGTACAGCCACTATAGAGAACAGTGTGGAGATTCCTTAAAAAACTGGAAATAGAACTGCCATATGATCCAGCAATCCCACTTCTGGAAATACACACCAAGGAAACCAGAACTGAAAGAGACACATGTACCTCAATGTTCATCGCAGTGCTGTTTGTAATAGCCAGGACATGGAAGCAATCTAGATGTCCATCAGCAGATGAATGGATAAGAAAGCTGTGGTACATATACACAATGGAATATTACTCCCCATTAAAAGGAATACATTTGAAAAAGTTCTAATGAGGTGGTTGAAACTGGAGCCTATTATACAGAGTTAAGTAAGCCAGAAGAAAAACACAAATACAGTATAATAATGGGTCTATGTGGAATTTGGAAAGATGGTATGAGAGACATCAAAAGAGACGCAGATGTATAGATTAGTCTTTTGCACTCTATCAGAGAGGGCAAGGGTGGGATGATTTGGGAGAATGGCATTGAAACAGGTATATTATTATATATGAAATGAATTGCCAGTCCAGGTTTGATGCATGATACAGGATGCTCAGGGCTGGTGCACTGGGATTACCCTGAGGGATGGTATAGGGAGGGACATAGAATGGGGGTTCAGGATGGGGAACACATGTACACCCATGGCAGATTCATGTCAATTTATGGCAAAACCAATACAATATTTAAAATAATTTGCCTCCAATTAAAATAAATAAATTTATATTAAAAAGAATTTAACAGACTGAAAAGTAAATAAACAATTCATCCACATTGAAAGGAAGGATATAAAAATATCACTATTTACAGATACCATGATATCATATTTAGAAAATTCTAAAATTCTCCACCCAAATCTGTTAGAACAACTAAGTGAATTCAGCAAAATTTCAGGATAGAAGATGAATATACAGAAAACTGTTGCTTTTCCATTTATCAATATCATAAAGAAAAAGAAAGGAAACAATCTCACAATTGCATCATAAATAATGAAGTATCTAGGAATAAGCTTAACTAAGTTACTAAAAGTCTTATACTCAGACAATTATAAGACATTGATGAAGGAAATTAAAAATAATACAAAGAAATGAAAAAATCCAAGTTCATGAATCAGAATAAATATTTTTAGTAAGCCAATATTAATCAAAGCAATCTACATATTTAATGCAATCTCTATAAAAATATCCATGCTATTTTTCACTGAACTGGAATAAATAATCCTAAAATTCACAGGAATTCACTAAAATCCTGAATTGTCAAAGCAATCGTGAGAAAAAGGAATGAAGCTAGAGGTATCATTCTCTTTGACTTCAGAACATATCACCAAGCTATAGTAATCAAACCAGTATAGTACTGGCACTAAAACAGATACATAACTCAAAGAAAATGAATAGAGAGCCTAGAAATAAATCCTTGCACTTATGATCAATTAATCTACTACAAAGGAGACCAGTGTATCCAATGGAGAAAAGATAATCTCTTCAACAAGTGATGTTGGGAAAACTTGATAGCTATATATAAAAGAACGAAATTAGAACATTTTCTCATACCATATACAAAAATAAACCCAAAATGGAATGAACACCAAAATGTAACACTGAAAACTGTAAAATTTCTACAAGAAAACATAGGCAGAATACTCTTGTCACAAAATTATAATACTTTTTTTTACCTTCTCGCTCATGCAAAGGAAACAAAAGTAAAAATAAATAATTGAGGGGGAATTCAGAAGATGGCAGAGGAATAGGATGGGGAGACCACTTTCTCCCCCACAAATTCATCAAAAGAATATTTCATCGCTGAGTAAATTCTACAAAACAACTTCTGAATGCTGGCAGAGGACATCAGGCACCCAGAAAAGCAGATCACTGTCTTCAAAAACAGGTAGGTCATAAGGTAGTTCTATTTGCAATTTTTTAAGGAATCTCCACACTGTTCTCCATAGTGGCTGTACTAGTTTGCATTCCCACCAACAGTGTAGGAGGGTTCCCTTTTCTCCACACCCTCTCCAGCATTTATTGCTTGCAGATTTTTGGATCGCAGCCATTCTGACTGGTGTGAAGTGGTACCTCATTGTGGTTTTGATTTGCATTTCTCTAATAATGAGTGATGTTGAGCATCTTTTCATGTGTTTGTTAGCCATCCGTATGTCTTCTTTGGAGAAATGTCTATTTAGTTCTTTGGCCCATTTTTTGATTGGGTCGTTTATTTTTCTGGAGTTGAGCTGCATAAGTTGCTTGTATATTTTTGAGATTAGTTGTTTGTCAGTTGCTTCATTTGCTATTATTTTCTCCCATTCAGATGGCTGTCTTTTCACCTTGCTTATATTTTCCTTTGTTGTGCAGAAGCTTTTAATTTTAATTAGATCCCATTTGTTTATTTTTGCTTTTATTTCCAGAATTCTGGGAGGTGGATCATAGAGGATCCTGCTGTGATTTATGTCTGAGAGTGTTTTGCCTATGTTCTCCTCTAGGAGTTTTATAGTTTCTGATCTTACATTTAGATCTTTAATCCATTTTGAGTTTATTTTTGTGTGCGGTGTTAGAAAGTGATCTAGACCCAGCAATCCCACTTCTGGGCATACACACCGAGGAAACCAGAATTGAAAGAGACACATGTACCCCAATGTTCATTGCAGCACTGTTTATAATAGCCAGGACATGGAAACAACCTAGATGTCCATCAGCAGATGAATGGATAAGAAAGCTGTGGTACATATACACAATGGAGTATTACTCAGCCGTTAAAAAGAATTCATTTGAATCAGTTCTGATGAGATGGATGAAACTGGAGCCGATTATACAGAGTGAAGTAAGCCAGAAAGAAAAACACCAATACAGTATACTAACACATATATATGGAATTTAGGAAGATGGCAATGACGACCCTGTATGCAAGACAGGGAAAGAGACACAGATGTGTATAACGGACTTTTGGACTCAGAGGGAGAGGGAGAGGGTGGGATGATTTGGGAGAATGACATTCTAACATGTATACTATCATGTGAATTGAATCGCCAGTCTATGTCTGACGCAGGATGCAGCATGCTTGGGGCTGGTGCATGGGGATGACCCAGAAAGATGTTATGGGGAGGGAGGTGGGAGGGGGGTTCATGTTTGGGAATGCATGTAAGAATTAAAGATTTTAAAATTTAAAAAATAAAAAACTAAAAATTAAAAACAAACAAACAAACAAAAAAAAACCAAAACAAACAAACAAAAAAAAAAGAGTAAATTCTAGAGAAATTAGTTTACTTTCCCAGGATCACAAAGAAGTAATCAATTATGTTGGGATTCAAACCTAGGTCATAGGACCCAAGTTCCTATTAAACAAGAGGTTTTTTTGGTAGACCCCAAAGTTTCTCTAGCTAGTTCAGTAATTTTCAGTTTTTAGGGATTTTTTTTTCTTCAAATGAAAGCTTGTGCAAAATGCCAATATGTAAACCAAATAAACTTAGAAGTGCTAAAAAAAAAAAAAAAAAAAAAAAAACAGGTAGGAAAAATATAAAAGATGAAAAAAGAGGCAAAGGAGGTAGGGAGGGAGCTCCATCCTGCGAAGGGAGTCCCGCCCCAGGAAGGGAGTCTTAAAAAGAGAGAAGTTTCCAAACACCAGGAAACACTCTCACTGCCGAGTCTGTGGCAAGCCTTGGAAGTACAGAGGGCAACATAACAGGGAAGAAAAATAAATAAATAATTTAAACCAACAGATTATGAGCCCAATGATAACTCCCCCAGTGGAGAAGCAGTGTAGACGCCTGCATCCACCACTAGCAAGTGGGGACTGGGCAGGGAGGCGCGGGCTGCAGTGCTTTTTAAGAATTGGGCCGGAATGCCCCAAATATAACCAGAGTCAACTAACTTGGGCTAGCATACCTGACTGTGGGATAGCTACCACGCAAAAAGCTCTAACATAAGACACTGCCAAGACCTTGCACAGAACAAAGGATGGAACAGAAATAGCCGGCTGCAGACCATCCCCCGCCAGTGACAGGCAGCCAGAGCCATAAGGGCTGGAATGTGGCAATCGCAGCCCCAGAGAGACTTTACCTACCACACTGCAAGCAGGCTTCTTTGCTAAATAAGACTTCTTGGGGTTCTGCACAGTCACCATCTGCCTGACAAGGGGCACCAGCGGTACACCCAGAAAACTGAGCAGCAGGGAAAGGTGATAAGTCACAGCGACCACACTCGCCAAACACCTGAGCTACTCAGTCCTGGGAAGGGCACAAAACGCAGGCCCAACTGAATCTGTGCCTCTGAGGGCTACCTGAGGGCCGAGCCTGAGTGGCTTAGACCGGGGAGGTGCATGCAGCCTAGGGCCAGCCTCAGATGATTCCCAGCAGAGCAACGTAGAGCCTGAGTGGTGTGTGCTGTGTGCAGGGGCATGCCCAGAGTGGCTGAGACACTGAGAGCACACATGAGTGTTATTTGTTTGCAGTATCCCTCCCTCCCCACAGCGTAACTGAACAAGTGAGCCTAAAAAAAAAAAAAAGTGTCCACCACCGCCCCTCTTGTGTCAGGGCGGAAATCAGACACTGAAGAGACCAGCAAACAGAAGAAGCTAAACAGAGGGAACGGCCTTGGAAGTGACCCCACACTGCCCACAAAACCAGAAAAAGTCCCAGAAATATCTTTACTATATTTACAACCATTCTCTTTTGTTGTTGTTGTTGTTGTTGATGTTGTTTGATTGTTTTTTCTTCTTTTCTTTTTCTTCTCCTTTTTTAAACTTTTTAAAATTTTTAAGACCTCTACTTCTCCTTTAATTTTAATTTTCATAACCTACTAACACTTTAAAAAAAAGACCCTATTTTTAAAGCAAATGCCATATATATATTTTTTGTGGTTGTTGTGGTTGTTTTTTAATAATTCTTGTAATTTTCTTTTCTTTTTTCTTTTTCTTCTTGTTCTTCTTCTTTTCTTTAATATTGTATTTTTGAAAATCCAACCTCTACTCTAGATTTTTAATCTTTCGTTTTTGGTATTTGTTGTCAATTTGTACATTTAAAAACCCAATCTCAGTACCCAAGTTTACCTGAGAGTGAGAATACTGGCTTGACCACTCTCTCCTCCTCTGGACTCTCCTTTTTCTGCACCAGGTTGTCTCTGCCTGCCCCTCCCCCTTCTCTTCTCTACACAACTCTGTGAATCTCTGTGTGTTCTAGACGATGGAGAACACTTAGTTAACTGGTTACTGGCTGGATCTGTCTCTCTCCTTTTCATTTCCCTCTTTTATCCTCCTGGCCACCTCTGTCTACTTCCTCCCTCTCCTCTTCCCTGTAAAACTTTGTGAACACCTCTGAGCAGTCCAGACTGAGGCACACACATAAGGAAGTGATTGCTGGCTAGCTTGCTCTCTCCTCTTTTGAACCCACCTCATCTCATTCCAGTCACCTCTAACTACCCTTCCCTCTTCTCTTCTCCATGTAACTCAGTGAACCTCTCTGGGTATCCTTCAATGTGGAGAAACTTTTCATCTTTAACCTAGATGTTTTATCATTGGTGCTGTATAGATGGAGAAGTCTTGAGGCCACTGTAAAAATAAAACTGAAAACCAGAAGCAGGAGGCTTAAGTCAAAATCCAGAGAACTCCTGAATCCAGGGAACATTATTCGATAGGAGCTCATCAAATGCCTTCATACCTACACTGAAACCAAGCACCACCCAAGGGCCAACAAGTTGCAGAGCAAGACAAACCATGCAAATTCTCCAGCAACACAGGAACACACCCCTGAGCTTCAATATACAGGCAGCCCAAGTTACTCCCAAACCATAGACATCTCATAACTCATTACTGGATATGTCATTGCACTCCAGAGAGAAGAAATCCAGCTCTACCCACCAGAACTCTGACACAAGTTTCCCTACCCAAGAAACCTTGACAAGCCACTGATACAACCCCACCCACAGTGAGGAAACCCCATAATAAAGAGAACACCACAAATTCCAAGATTACAGAAAGGCCACCCCAAGTGCAGCAATATAACCAAGATGAAGATACAGAGGAATACCAAGCAGGTAAAGGAACAGGAGAAAAGCCCACCAAACCAAATGAAAGAGGAAGAGATAGGGAATCTACCTGACAAAGAATTCCGAATAATGATAGTGAAAATGATCCAACATCTTGAAATCAAAATGGAATCGCAGATAAATAGCCTGGAGACAAGGACTGAAAAGATGCAAGAAAGGTTTAACAAGGACCTAGAAGAAATAAAGAGTCAATATATAATGAATAATGCAATAAATGAGATCAGAAACACTCTGGAGGCAACAAATAGTAAAATATCGGAGGCAGAAGATAGGATTAGTGAAATAGAATGTAGAATGGTAGAAATAAATGAATCAGAGAGGAAAAAATAAAAGCGAATTAAAAGAAATGAGGAAAATCTCAGAGACTTCCAGAACAATATGAAATGCTCCAACATTTGAAATATAGGAGTCCCAGAAGAAGAAGACAAAAAGGAAGACCATGAGAAAATACTTGAGGAGATAATAGTTGAAAACTTCCCTAAAATGGGGAAGGAAATAATCACCCAAGTCTAAGAAACACAGAGAGTTCCAAACAGGATAAACCCAAGGCGAAACACCCCAAGATGCATATTAATCAGATTAACAAAGATCAAACACAAAGAACAAATACTAAAAGCAGCAAGGGAAAAACAACAAATAACACACAAGTGGATTCCCATAGGATAACAGCTGAGCTTTCAATAGAAACTCTACAGGCCATGAATGAATGGCAAGACATACTTAAAGTGATGAAAGAAAATAAGCTACAGCCCAGATTACTGTACCCAGCAAGGATCTCATTCAAATATGAAAGAGAAATCAAAAGCTTTACAGATAAGCAAAAGCTGAGAGAATTCAGCACCACCAAACCAGCTCTCCAACAAATGCTAAATGATATTCTCTAGACAGGAAACACAAAAAGGGTGTATATAAACCCGAACCCAAAACAATAAAGTAAATGTCAACGGGATCACACTTACCAATAATTGCCTTAAATGTAAATGGGTTGAATGCGCCAACCAAAAGGCAAAGACTGGCTGAATGTATACAAAAACAAGACCCCTATATATGCTGCCTACAAAAGACCCACCTCAAAACAAGGGACACATACAGACTGAAAGTGAAGGGCTGCAAAAAGATATTCCACACAATAGAGACCAAAGAAAGCAGGAGTAGCAATACTCATATCCTATAAAGTAGACTTTAAAACAAAGGCTGTGAAAAGAGACAAAGAAGGACACTGCATAATGATCAAAGGATCAATCCAAGAAGATATAACAATTATAAATATATATGCACCCAACATAGGAGCACCACAATATGGAAGAGAAATGTTAACAAGTATGAAAGGGGAAATTAACAATAACTCAATAATAGTGGGGGACTTTAATATGCCACTCACATCTATGGACAGATCAACTAAACAGAAAATTAACAACGGAATGCAAACTTTAAATGATACAATAGACCAGTAAGACCTAACTGATATCTATAGGATATTTCACCCCAAAACAATGAATTTCACCTTTTTCTCAAATGCTCATGGAACCTTCTGCAGGATAGATCCCATCCTGGGCCATAAATCTAACCTTGATAAATTCAAAAAAAAATTGAAATCATTCCAAACATCTTTTCTGACCATAATGCATTAAGATTAGATCTCAATTACAGGAGAAAAACTATTAAAATTCCAACATATAGAGGCTGAACAACACGCTTCTGAATAACCAACAAAACACAGAAGAAATTTAAAAAATGCATAGAAAGGGAGAGGGAGAGGGTGGGATGATTTGGGAGAATGGGAATTCTAACATGTATACTATCATGTAAGAATTGAATCGCCAGTCCATGTCTGACGCAGGATGCAGCATGCTTGGGGCTGGTGCATGGGGATGACCCAGAGAGATGTTGTGGGGAGGGAGGTGGGAGGGGGGGTCATGTTTGGGAACGCATGTAAGAATTAAAGATTTTAAAATTAAAAAAATAAATTAAAAAAAATGCATAGAAAGGAATGAAAATGAAAACAAAACAACCCCAAACCTGTGGGACACTATAAAAGCAGTGCTAAGACGAAAGTTCATAGCAATACAGGCATACCTCAAGAAATAGGAATAAAGTCAAATAGATTACCTAACTCTACACCTAAAGCAACTAGAAAAGGAAGAAATGGAGAACCCCAGGGTTAGTAGAAGGAAAGAAATCTTAAAAATTAAGGCAGAAATAAATGCAAAAGGAACAAAAGAGACCATAGAAAAATCAACAAAGCCAAAAGCTGGTTCTCTGAAAGGATACATAAAATTGACAAACCATTAGCCAGACTCATCAAGAAACAAAGAGAGAAAAATCAAATCAATAACATTAGAAATACAAATGGAGAGATCACAACAGAAAACACACAAATACGAAGGATCATAAGACACTACTATCAGCAATTATATGCCAATAAAATTGACAACGTGGAAGAAATGGACAAATTCTTAGACAAGTACAACTTTCCAAAACTGAACCAGGAAGAAACAGAAAATCTTAACAGACACATCACAAGCAGAGAAATGGAAACAGTAATCAGAAATCTTTCAGCAAACAAAAGCCCAGGTCCAGAAGGTTTCACAGCTGAATTCTACCAAAAATTTTGAGAAGAGCTAACACCTATCCTACTCAAACTCTTCCAGAAAATTGCAGAGGAAGGTAAACTTCCAAACTCATTCTATGAGGCCACCATCACCCTAATACCAAAACTTGACAAAGATGCCACAAAAAAAAAAAAAAGAAAAAGAAAACTACAGGCCAAGATCACTGATGAACATAGATGCAAAAATCCTTAACAAAATTCTAGCAATCAGAATCCAACAACACAATAAAAAGATCATACATCATGACCAAGTGGGCATTTTCCCAGGGATGCAAGGATTCTTTAACATCCACAAATAAATCAATGCAATTCACCACATTAACAAATTGAAAAATAAAAGCCATATGATTATCTCAATAGATGCAGAGGTCTTTGACAAAATTGAAAATCCATTTATGATAAAGAAAAACTCTCCAGAAAGCATGCATAGAAGCAACATACCTCAACATAATAAAAGCTATATATGACAAACCCACAGCAAACATTATCCTCAACGGTGAAAAATTGAAAGCATTTCCCCTAAAGTCAGGAGCAAGACAAGGGTGCCCACTTTCACCACTACTATTCAACATAGCTCTGCAAGTTTTGGCCATAGCAATCAAGGCAGAAAAAGAAATAAAAGGAATCCAAATTGGAAAAGAAGAAGTAAAACTCTCACTGTTTGCAGATGACATGATCCTCTACATAGAAAACCCTAAAGACTCCACCAGAAAATTACTAGAGCTAATCAGTGTAGTAAAGTTGCAGGTTATAAAATCAACACACAGAAATCCCTTGCATTCCTATACACTAATAATGAGAAAGTAGAAAAAGAAATTAAGGAAGAATTCCATTCATCATTGAAACGAAAAGAATAAAATACTTTAGGTAGGAATATACCTACCTAAAGAAACTAAAGACCTATATATATAAAATTATAAAACACTGATGAAAGAAATCAAAGAGGACACTAATAGATGGAGAAATATACCATGTTCATGGATAGGAAGAATCAATATAGTGAAAATGAGTATACTACTCAAAGCAATCTACAGATTCAATGCAATCCCTATCAAGATACCAGTGGTATTTTTCACAGAGCTAGAATAAATAATTTCACAATTTGTATGGAAATACAAAAAACCTCGAATAGCCAAAGCAATCTTGAGAAAAAAGAATGGAATTGGAGGAATCAACCTGCCTGACTTCAGGCTCTACTACAAAGCCACAGTCATCAAGACAGTATGGTTGTGGCACAAAGACAGAAATATAGATCAATGGAACAAAATAGAAAGCCCAGCGATAAATCTACACATCTATGGACATCTTACCTTCGACAAAGGAGGCAAGAATATACAATGGATTAAAGACAATCTCTTTAACAAGTGGTGCTGGGAAAACTGGTCAACCACTTGGAAAAGAATGAAACTAGAACACTTTCTAACACCATACACAAAAATAAACTCAAAATGGAATAAAGATCTAAATGCAAGGACAGAAACTATAAAATTCCTAGAGGAGAACATAGGCAAAACACTCTCAGACATAAATCACAGCAAGATCCTCTATGACCCACCGCCCAGAATATTGGAAATAAAAGCAAAAATAAACAAATGGGGTCTAATTAAAATTAAAAGCTTCTGCACAATAAAGGAAACTATAAGGAAGGTGAAAAGACAGGCTTCTGAATGGGAGAAAATAATAGCAAATGAAGCAACGGATAAACAACTAATCTCAAGAATATACAAGCAACTTATGCAGCTCAACTCCAGAAAAATAAATGACCCAGTCAAAAAATGGGCCAAAGAACTAAATAGACATTTCTCCAAAGAAGACATACGGATGGCTAACAAACACATGAAAAGATGCTCAACATCACTCATTATCAGAGAAATGCAAATCAAGACCACAATGACGTACCATTTCACGCCACTCAGAATGGCAGCTATCCAAAAGTCTACAAGCAATAAATGCTGGAAAGGGTGTGGAGAAAAGGGAACCCTCTTACACTGTTGGTGGGAATGCAAACTAGTACAGCCACTATGGAGAACAGTGTGGAGATTCCTTAAAAAATTGCAAATAGAACTACCTTATGACCCAGCAATCCCACTGCTGGGCATACACACTAAGGAAACCAGAATTGAAAGAGACACGTGTGCCCCAATGTTCATCGCAGCACTGTTTATAATAGCCAGGACATGGAAACAACCTAGATGTCCATCAGCAGATGAATGGATAAGAAATCTGTGGTACATATACACAATGGAGTATTACTCAGCCGTTAAAAAGAATACATTTGAATCAGTTCTAATGAGGTGGATGAAACTGGAGCCTATTTATACAGAGTGAAGTAAGCCAGAAAGAAAAACACCAATACAGTATACTAACATATATATATATATATATATATATATATAAAGATGGTAATGATAACCCCCTATGTGAGACAGCAAAAGAGACACAGATGTATAGAACAGACTTTTAGACTCTGTGGGAGAGGGAGAGGGTGGGATGATTTGAGAAAATGGCATTGAAACATGTATAGTATCAGGTAAGAAACGAATCGCCAGTCCATGTTTGATACAGGACACAGGATGCTTGGGGCTGGTGACGGGGATGATCCAGAGAGATGATATGGGGAGGGAGGTGGGAGGGGGGTTCAGGATTGGGAACTCATGTACACTCTTGGCTGATTCATGTCAATGTATGGCCAAACCAATAGAGTATCATAAAGCAAAATAAAGTAAAAATAAAAATTAAAAAAAATGTTCATTCTAAGGCTTTCTCCACCAAAAATTAATAAATAAATAAATAAAATAAGAACTGAGACCTTATTGTTAGAGCACTTATTCAAGGATAAAGGAAACTGGAAATCAGTAGTAATTTGAGAAAATTATGTAATTTAGGATATTAACCTTCTATCTGTGCCTCTTAAAAGTGCAATTCTTTAGATTTCTTTTGTTGCTTCAGAACAAATTTATGTGACATATGTGAACAATTTGATAGAACTGTTTTATTCATAAGCAAAGGTACCTTCTATGAAGTCTGAGAGTGTATATATGGTAATTTTCATGTAACTGGTTTCAATAACTTTCAGCCATATCTCTTTTACCTAGAGCTAATATAAATATTACAGGAGCAGGGGCCAACACTCTTTGCACTGATCCTTTTAGTACCTGAATCATATCTCTTCCATCATTGAACTGAACTTTTACTAGTTCTTAAATTGATGTGTTAATCACAAATATTTTGTACATTCTAAAACCAGACATTTTAATGCAGATTTTCTCACTTGATAAACCAAAAATGGGTTACAGGAATACTTAGACAATAACTGATCATCTCATTCTTGAGGATGGCAATACAGGGTCAGGCAGCCTAATACCAGGCCCTGTGACCATGAAGAGTCTGGTCTATTTTCCTCCAGCGTGATGTTCAAATACCATTATTTTGTACATATGTCAGAAACAAAGCTTGGGGTTGCTGCTTTGAAGAAAAACACATGGCAAACTTGGCTTTATAAATATATTAGAAAATATTTTAAATTTGGACATTAATTATATATTTCCTGTTGTTTGAAACACAGAGATTTGACTCCAAAACATGTAAATATAGGATGTAATAATGCTTTACTTAAAGGCACATTTAATCTTCTAATATTATTGTTTATTCGTGACAAAATAATTTTCCTCACACATATATGTTTCGATAAATCTCATAAACCAAGGGCTCAACTGGTCAATATCATTATATGGTTGTTTACTTTACTATTATTGTTTTTATTATATGCAATTATCTCAGTGACCTGTCACATCTCACAGTCACATTTACCAATCCAGGGGTTGAACCAGGATTTCCTGCATTGCAGGCAGATTCTTTACTGTCCGAGCCACAAAGGAAGCCCATTTTTAACAATATTGGTATTCAATTATGCTGATGTGTGTTATTCATAATTGCCTATGTGCGAGCACCACACTAGAAATCAATTTTGTAACAGCGACCATAAACCAAGTTTTAACAAGATATTTCCCCTTCAGAAGCTACCATGAACACATATTCCTTAATACATTCTCAAGAGAATCAAACAAATATAAATCTAGAGAACCGATTCAGTACATTTGTCTCATAATCATTCATTTTACAATTACCTTTCACTTCAGCTACTGACTTACATGAATACACTTTGGACTTTGCAATAATGTCATCTTTGTAAAGCAAGGTTAAGTGCCTCATTTCCTGAACCAGGATTTCCTGATATTCTAGATCATTCTAATTTATTCAAAAATTGCTAGGTCCAGCCCCAGTGGATCAAGGGAATTCAAAGCAGGGACGGCATTGAGGAAAAACTTATTTATTAATTAATATAAGATTAGAATAGGAAGAAATAGGGTAGTAGGAAAATTAAGTGGAGAAAAGATGCTGAATAACTTGGTTTACTGAGAAAACCGATAAAATTTCGAGACAAGAAGTTTGCACCATCTATGTTAGGCCATCAGAGCCCACTTGAATATTGAAGGGTGCCCCACCTTAGGCTTCCTTTTGCGCTGGTCTTAGAAGCCAGGGCAAGTAAGTAGATGTGGTGAGCCTCCCTGCTCCAGATGGGAATTCAGCCAGAAAAGGAGAGGGAAGGAGAGTGAGAAAAAGGAGAGAGAGACACGGGGGGGGAGCCAGATTCCCAAGAAACTAGGTCAAGAGACTAGTCCGAGAAACTGGTCCATCCTCTATTGTTCAGAAGGCCTTTTATACTTTTGATAATGCATGGAGATCAATGGGTAACACAAAGTTATGCAGCATTAGCAGCCCAGACTCTTATCAAAACCAGGCTTTTCTCTCTGCATACCTAGTTGTATACACAAATCTTAGGTGATTTACATCATCTTCCGGCCAAAAGGCCAATTGACATTTTACAGTCCTTTTCTGATAAGGTTTGTCAGCCAGAAGACTTATTTGTGTTCTTCCCAAAGTCTGGTGCCACTCTCAGAAAGCACTAAATAAAGTTACATTTTTACATAGCAAAGAAACAGCAATTAATAACAAGTAAAAGGAGTACAGTGATTTATAACAAAAGTAATTAACTCAAAAGCCTAGTGTTGCTAACATCAAAACTACTATATATCTTTTCCATATCCCATTTACATTGATTAACATCCTCCCAGGTGCCTAAAAGATAAAGAATATGGAGGCCCGGTGGCAATCATTGAGTCAACAGTGAAAACCCATCACCAATATGATTTTTAGCTCTTTAGAAAAGGCTCTGTATCTTTAAGATGCTTTAAGCTTTGTGCCTCTTATGGTTGGGGGCTGTAAGAAATTCCCAAGCTATAAGAGGTCCGGGGGAAGCTGTTAGGCAAGCTAGAGAGTTATCAGAGGGGGTTTAACTGAAACATCCCTTTCAAATGCAGAAGACTAAAGCCCTGAATTGACTTTTTCCAGAGTGTATCAGAAGAGTGGAAAAGCAGAGTACAAAGGCTGGCAGATTTTTTGGTTTTGGGGGTACATGCTCAGGAAATACCAAGGGGACACCCTAAGATCTGACTCGCCTTGCCCATCAGATCTCTGCCGCATGACCTTGTCATGGGTGGGATTCCTCACGCTGGCTCCCGGCAAAAAATATTTATTGAGTACTTTCTATGTTAAAGGTGTTGTACAAGTCACTGAATTTGGAGTGACTGAGCAATAGCTACAACTTTCATAAATGCTTTGGGAGATAGCTATGCTCACCACCATACCACCAATGGCATATGTCATAAATGTTTTGAAATAAGCATAGGATATAATCAAATTAGGACAATTATAGGATATAATTCAGTCCTGGGAGGACACGTCCTCAATAACTCCAAAATCTATTCCTTCCTCCCTTCTTCCAAAGCCATGTCCTCATATAAGTCCCATTCACGCTTGCCTACTTGTTACCTCAGTCCCTAGCCTGGTCTCTTGCTTAAAGTTATCTCATTCTCCTTTTCTACACAATAATTATGAAGTGATCATTTACAAACTCATAACATGATTCTGCCATTTTCATGCTTAAAATATTTCAAAGCTTTCCCAGATCTTCCAGAAAAAAGTCAGTTTCTTAAATTTAGCATGTAGATTTCATGATCTGACTAACGTCTGTTTCTATGATCTTGCCTCCTGCATATTACACATGTGAGCTCTCCTCACATGAGAGTTCTCCTCTCAGTATACTGTACATAAGTTCTAGAAAGAATCTTTACTGACTGATTTGTTATTGTACATCTTCATTTTACTGCTTATGATGCCCTTCGATTATCCATTATAGGTTCAGTTCAGTTCAGTCGCTCAATCGTGTCTAACTCTTTGCGACCCCATGAATCACAGCACGCCAGGCCTCCCTGTCCATCACCAACTCCCGGAGTTCGCTTAGATTCACGTCCAAAGTCAGTGATGCCATCCAGCCATCTCATCCTCTGTTGTCCCCTTCTCATCTTGCCCCCAATCCCTCCCAGCATCAGAGTCTTTTCCAATGAGTCAACACTTCGCATGAGGTGGCCAAAGTACTGGAGTTTCAGCTTTAGCATCATTCCTTCCAAAGAAATCCCATGGCTGATCTCCTTCAGAATGGACTGGTTGGATTTTCTTGCAGTCCAAGGGTCTTTCAAGAGTCTTCTCCAACACCACAGTTCGAAAGCATCAATTCTTTGGCACTCAGCCTTCTTCACAGTGTATGTAGAGATGATAGTTATCTCTATGATAGAGATAAAGAGGAATTGTTCTTCTTTATTGAGATAGTAATGTATAAAATTGTATGTTTAAAATGCACAACATGATGTTTTCATATTCATATGCATTTTAAATGATCACTGTAATTCAGTTAATTATTATCACTATCATCTCCACATAGTTACATTTGCGTGTGCATGTGTGTGGGGAAGGTAGTGGTGAGAGGATTTGATTTAAAATTTATCCTCTTAGAAAATGTCGCCATGTTGTACATTAAAACTCCAAAATTTATACATCTTGTATAACTGAAACTTCGGGCTTTTTGGCCAAAATCATCTAATTTCCCCTTCTCCTCAGCCCTGGAAAACACCACTTTACTCTCAGCTTCTTTGATTTTGACTATTTTATATTAGTCAGAATATTTTAGACTTCACATACTATGGTATCATAGTATTTTCCTTTCTGTGTCTTACTTATTCTGCTTAACATAATGTCTTCTAACTCCATCTATGTTGTCAAAAATTGCAGAATTTCCTTCTTGTTTTCAGGGTAAATAATATTTCACTATTTGTGTGTATAAATATATCTTAGCTATTATGAATATTGCTCTAATGAACTCTTAACTGTCTTTTAAATTCCATCATAAGCATCAAATCTCCAAGGATCCTTCTTGATCACTTCCTCCAGTCAGTCTGATGTATATGCCCATGTTTTGTTTTCTCATAGCACCAGTGAAAATCTCTATTATAGCATTTACTTTGTGATTTTTAATTATAAATTGCATTGTATTTTTATAATTAAAAATATTTATTTATTTACTTGGCTAACTTGGGTTTTAGTTGCAGCATGTGGGATCTTCATTGAGTCATATGGGATATTTTCACGTGGTGTTCAGGCTCAGTAGATCTGGTGTGATCTTTGTTGCTCTGCAGTATGTGGTATCTTAGTTCCCCAGTCAAGGATCAAATCCACTTCGCCTGCATTGCAAAGCAGATTTTTAACTGGACCACCAGATAAGTCTCTACATTGCATTTTTTGATGTTCATGTCCATCTCTCCCTCTCTCTCTCTCTCTCTAAGTTATTAACTCCTTGAGGGCAAGGGTTTTTATCTTATTTGGTGTTGTGACTTCAAGACCTCTTACAGAGTAGTTGCTTAAGAAATGTTTATGGGAATGCAAAGAGACGAAGATGGAGACAGAAATAAAGTTGAGAGAGGGAGGAAAGGAGATCTGAAAGGTAGGAAGAATGGAAATAAAGAAGGCAGGAAGGTAGAAGGGAAAGCAGGCAAAAGGGAAGAAAGAAACAAGAAAAGAATGGAGGGAGGAAGAGACGGACAAAAGAGTGGAAGAAGGGAGGAAGGAGATAGTAACTCTCAAGAAACTATAGAAACATAGAGGGTTTCTACCCTGTTTGAAAAATAGCAGAGGAGAATTTTATTTCTTGATCAATCATCACATAGGTATATAAAACTTTAAGAAACTTTTGTAGTGAAATGTGTCCATTGTTCATATCTGTTTGTTTGATCATTTTAGTAACATTCTTTGGCAAGTGTATCAAGGATTCAGCAGTTTAAAAATCTTCACAATGATCTTGCATTAATAGAACATAATCAAGTTTCTCAATTAGCATATACTTTAAAAAACAGTATTATACTTTGTCTCATTGTGAGAAAATGGTAATTTAATGCAAAATGCTCTGCCATTTTACATTTTCCATAGTTTTCATTCATCCTTGCCTAGTAATTACAAATGGGTCATAAAATAAACACTTGGCATGATTTCCAAAATGTGCTGTATTTATTTACAAGGCTGATACTTCCATCACTGGATCACTTAAATGGTTTTGAACGATTGTATAAAGGTTCATTTTACAAGGTATTTGAAGTTTGTAATTTTGCTTAAATATGAAGAAATAGGAGGATTAACAAATTTGCTGCTTGGAGCCCAAGAGAAGATAGAGCTAAGTGCAATCAAAACAGAGTATATAAGAAACATGAAATCAATTGGTCTCAAAATGGAAGACTGTCAACCAAAATAGCATGTTATGGGCCCTCAAGGCTTTCTGCTTATGCTAGAGGAAGCCTAGAATAATCTGTGGTTTTTGATGCTTGATTTAGTTTTCTGCAAGTATAATTAACACCAGATTAAGTTTCCTGCCATTGTAGTTTACTGCTGAGACTGATGAGTTTTTGCTGTTTATCTCCTGTGCAAAAGGCTGGCAGCAATAATACAATGGCATATTTAATAATACTGACAATATAGTATATTATATAATACAGTATATTGACACATATATATGGAATTTAGAAAGACAGTAATGATGACCTTATATGCGAGACAGCAATAGAGACACTGATGTAAACAACAGACGTTTGGACTCTGTGTTAGAAGGTGAGGGTGGGATGATTTGAAAGAATAGCATTGAAACTTGTATATTATCATATGTGAGATAGATCGGCAGTCCAGGTTCGATGCATGAGACAGGGTGCTCAGGGGTGGTGCACTGGATGACCCCGAGGGATGGGATGGGGATGGAGGTAGGAAGGAGGGTCAGGATGGGGAACACATGTACACTCATGGCTGATTCATGTGAATGTATGGCCAAAAATCACCACAGTATTGTAAAGTAATTAGCCTCCAATTAAAATAAATTTAAAAAAAAAAAGAGTGTCACTATGCACTGTTGAAGTCCCAGAAGAAGAAACTAAGAAATGGAAAATAATTGAAGAAATAGTGGTTAAAACCTTTAAAATCTGGTGAAGCACATTAATTTACATATATAAGAATCTCAATGACCTGTGATTAGGATAAAACTACATTTTATTGCATACATTATCTCATTCAGTCTTCTTAAACCTATGGGTTATGAAGGAAAGGCATTAATATACCCATTAGACAGAAGAAAATGAAGATTATGAGGTATTACTAAACTCAACCTAGTGAAGGAACTAGGAATACAACCTAAGTTTGTGGAATCCTAATTCAGTGTGCCTCCAAAACATAATACCATAACTATTTGAGCAGTCTTGAACCTTATACCACAAGTTTAATGGGATGTGATTTAGACTTAAAATTGTCAAGCTGAAGTTTAATATCTTATATTTTTTTCTTCCTTCTATGCCTGTACTATATTTAGATCACTATTTTTTTTAAAGGTGATAGAATTTCTAATGTTTTCAAATTTCTATTGCTTTCTTCAATATTAGGTCAAACAACAGTATTAACATATTCATTCATCCAAAGATTTAGTGGTGACATGGTCATGAACATAATCAAAACTTCCAGGAGAACAGCTGCATAACAGTGATAAAAATTAAGTTTCCCAATGATGATGAAGAAAGAAATAGCAATGATTTTTTATAATATCAATTTTTCTTCATCAAATAGAAACAAAATAATATCTTGTGAAATTCATTTGAGGAAAATAATTAGTTCTGAAATTTTTCATTTGTGGATATAGAAAGAGGTGTTCTGATATTTTACTAATTCAGAATTTATATTGTTACTATTCTTTCTACTGTAAATGCAGTATTAGAATAAAGCCATTTGGTTTTAACAGACTCAACTATCTTTTAGCAACAGATATCTCCATCAAATATTAAAGTTTAACATTTTTTTCTATCTGTAACTACATTAGAATAGAATAACCAAACCTTGATCCAATTCAGTCCAGTTTAGTTCAGTCACTCAGTCACGTCCGACTCCTTGCGACCCCACGAATCGCAGCATGCCAGGCTTCCCTGTCCATCACCAACTCCCGGAGTTCAAACTCACATCCATCGAGTCGGTGATGCCATTCAGCCATCTCATCCTCTGTCGTTCCCTTTTCTTCCTGCCCTCAATCCCTCCCAGCATCAGAGTCTTTTCCAATGAGTCAACTCTTCGCATGAGGTGGCCAAAGTACTGGAATTTTAGCGTTAGCATCATTCCTTCCAAAGAACACACAGGACTGATCTCCTTCAGAATGGACTGGTTGAATCTCCTTGCAGTCCAAGGGACTCTCAAGAGTCTTCTCCAACACCACAGTTTAAAAGCATTAATTCTTCAGCGCTCAGCTTTCTTCACAGTCCAACTCTCACATCCATACATGACTACTGGAAAAACCATAGCCTTGACTAGACGGACCTTTGTTGGCAAAGTAATGTCTCTGCTTTTTATATGTTATCTAGGTTGGTCATAACTTTCCTTCCAAGGAGTAAGCATCTTTTTATTTCATGGCTGCAATCACCATCTGCAGTGATTTTGGAAGTCAAAATAAAGAATGAGGCTTGTATGGCCATGGTATGGTCTAAATTTTATGATTATGATATTTAGTTAGTAGGAATGAAAATAATTTCACAGTACAATTAAGTCCCTAACTCCTTAAGTTTATGGTCCCACAAAATAGAATTTGTGTTTTTATAGACCACAAATAGGGAAAATTCAAATAAGATGTTTAGAATCAAGATGATGACAAGTCAAAGAACAATTACCCAGAATGCAACTCCTAGCTCTGGAATACAAATAAGAGATTTTAAATGAAAAAGTAAAAACTTCAAATATAAAGTTGAAAAGATTGTATTAAAGTCAGTACCCAAGTGATTAGCTTCTTCACATTTGCTGAGATAAAAAGTATGTCTCTCCCAATAAGGCCTATGTTCTTCCAAACCAAGGAAATGAGTACAGAGTCAAAGAAACATAAATTTTCTTTCTGGAAAGAATGTTGGAAATTGTTTTACCTAACTTATTTTACAAAAGAAGATACAGAATCTGCCATAGTCTGAATATTTTTGTCTCCCTCAAAGTTCATATGTTGAAACCTTATCTCCAATGTGATGATATTTGGATATGGAGGCTTTGAGAGGGAATTAGTTCAGGAGAATGGAGTCGTAATGAATAAGCTAAGTGCCTTTATAAAAGGAACTGAACTAAGTTACCTTGCCTCTTTCACCATGTGAAGAAGACACAGGAAAAAGACAACTGTGTATAAATGAGTAACTGGGCTATCACCAGACATAGGATCTGCAACTAGATCTTGACTTTCTCAGCCTCTATAATTGTGAGAAATAAAAGTTTGTTTTTAAATTACCACTCAGTCTGTGATATTTTTGCTACAACAACCCAAACTGATAAGACAAAAATTGATGCTGAGAAGGGGGCTGCTGCTATAACAAATATTTTAAGATGTGGAAGTAACTTTGGAACTGGGCAATTCTGGTGAAAGATCAAATTCTGGTGAAATAACTGTAGAAAACGGCTCAGTCTTCTTAGAGAATACCTAAATAATACTGAATATAATGTTTGCAGAAATATGGATGGCAATGACAATCCTGATGAAGTCTCAGACAGAAATGAAGAACATGTTATTGGACACTGAAGGAATGGAAATCCTATCATAAAGTGGCAAAGAACTTGGTTGAATTGTGTTCATGTTTTAGTGTTTTGTGGAAGGTAGAACTTTTGAGTGATGAAATTGTATATTTAGCTGAATCTATTTCTATGTAAAGTGCTGAAGATATAGCTTGGCTCTTCCAGACTGTTTGAAATCAATAAGAGAGAAATGAGTTCAAGATGGAATTGCTAAGCAGAAAGGAAGCAAAATCCAAAGATTTGGAATTTTCTAAGGCTATCCATATTACAAAAAATGAGAAAGCCTGTTCAGTACACAACACAAAATGTGCAGCCAAGCAACTGTTTGATAAGGAGATTACTATAGGTCAATTTTCTCATTGTATAAGACAATGTAAGAATCATCCTGAAGTTGGTTCAGAGATCATCAGGGCTGCCAATTAACAAGGTTGTTAATATTAATTGATTATAAAAGTTTTGGGGACAAACATGATAACAATTCGGGGTGGGTTGTTCAATATATATTAGCTTCTAAATATTTTTTTCCTTGAAAAATGATTTTCAAAAAATTTAGATTTTCAGAAGGCCTTTATAGAATTTTATTGAAAATAGAAATTGGTAATGCATTCCCAACAAAAATAATAAGTGGGTTTTGATCCATTACAAAAAAAAAAAATCTTTATGTGTATTTGGTCATCAAGAAACCCTCATTAAAATTTAAGTACCCCTGATAGAGTTAATACTCAAAGTCATTAACAACTATTAACATTTTAATTGAAATTATATTATCATATTATTTTTCTAATACAATTGTTGAGATCAAAGTCAGTATCTATGGAAGGTAAGAACAGCACCTGCGCCACTGTGGAGACTAGGTGAAAACAGAGTGGTGCTGAAATTTCTCATTTTCCTTTTAGGTCTTTATGCAGGACACTTATCTTTGATTTTAAGACAAAAAATTAAATCAAGAAAAGATTTCAGACCAAGAAAAGGTTAGTGGGCAATAGATAAACTTTATTGGTCATTGCAAGTATAGGCACACCCCTCACCTTTCCCTTTCTCTAGAGAGATGATATAGGTATAATTGCCTCTATTTATGTCAAAAATAGTAGTTCAATTTCTACCATGTGCTTTTTCCTTTTCGGTGCTGAGCAATACATAATATAATAGACTGATCTCATGGATCTCACACTGCAGTTGAGAAAAGATAGGCAATTAAATGAATAGTTCTAGGCATATAATTAAATTAGATGAGGTCATAGAGAATAACTGGGTGGCTATTTTAAATGGAGTACTCAGGGAAATATTATCTGAAGAAGTGCTAAGGTCAGAATGACAAAAAAAAATAGCTAACCATAATAATAGCAGAAAATAACATTTCAGGCAAAGGGAGTACTAGCACAAAGACCCAGAGGTGGAAGCAATTTTGGCATATTCAAGTAAAGGCCAGTATGCTTGATATTAGTGACTAAGTCTCTTCAAGAGAAACAGCAGGTATAAGCGGTTGAGTGAGCTTATGCAAAATCCCTCATCACTGCTGACATCCACCCTTTGTATTAAAGCAAGCATTAAGATGACTTGGGTGAAAATTGGCAAACTTCCACATAATGGGCTATTCTATCCATCTATTATTGTGAAATACACATTTCAGAGTTTGGAAGAAAAGCATTACAAATTTCAAAACTTCCAAACTCAGGAAAAAGGCCTGTAGAAATAGCCCCTTGAAATTGAAGAGAAAGTGGTTCACCCTGAAATGCCTGGAAGGAAGAAAATAATATAATTTTAATTTTGGCTGCAATGTTTATGAATTTCAAAGTGATCCTAATTAAAATATTTGCAGGATTTTTTCATGTAATTTGAACACTAATTCCAAAATTTATAAGAAAGGGTCATTATTCAAAAATAATCTAGATAATTTTGATAAGCAGGAATAGAGGGGGACTTGCCCATCCAGATGGCAACATGTTGTGTGAAGATGTAGTAATTAGAGCAGGGTACTAGATCACATAGCTTGTTGTACAAATAAGGCTCACTTCATTGTTCTTTTGTTAAGTCTTCATCCTTCTTTGAGCATTTTCTTGCTTTATGACACTACATGGTGCTCCAGGAGAGGATCATCTTGTATTTCCCTACCCCAATCTTGGAATTAACAACTTCTCTAAGGAACTCATGTTCCTTTTGTTAGAGAATGATATTTAGAAACTGAAATTTGACTATAAGATATGTTTATTTCTTTTGGAGGTCATAACATTTTGGCCCTCTCAGGGGACAGATCTAAGTAATATATGTGTGTATATGTCAACACATTTACATGTATCATAACATCTATGAATTGTCATTCATCTTGAAAAGTTATACCTCATTCCAATTCAACACACAGGGTTATTGTAGTTTTATTTTCTTCCATATTTGTAACTCCTTTCTCTAACAACAACAAAAAACATTTTAATTATGTTTAAAACATCTATTAATTTGATCCATCTCTTTGTATGCACCCAATCTGTCTTTTCTGCCAGTATTTTATTTATGCTCAAATCCACCTAAAAGTTTAGCATTAAATTCTTTAGAAAGATAAAGAAAGGACAATAGGAAGATGAAGAGAAAATTATTAAATATTTTAATATATATTCTTCATAATACTATCGACAAAATAATTCAAATTATTACTAACACTTAATAAGAAATATAGTATATAATAATATGAAATAAATTATACAATTTAAAATATTAAAAAAATGATATGTTTTAGTCCTGAAAAAAATTAAAGAAAATGAAAAGAAATTTTAAATCAATAAATTTGAGAATTTTAACATTAAAACCATATGTATATAATAAAAATTCTATGATAGATGGCTTGGAGGGGTAAAACAAAGGGAATATGGTGAATATTTATTACATTTTTGGCTATCTTCATTGAGTAAATTAAAATGATTTATTTATAAAAGGTAAAAATACTATTTTTTTTTCATTTTCTTAGGGAATCTCAATAAAATCATGATAAACCCTATATGAGTTCCACACTTCTGATTTTGAAATACAAGTTTAAAGGCTTTCTGACATTTGGAACTGTAAACATATACTCTGAAAATAATGCAACATTTTCTTGCAAGCTAAAACAGAAACAAATCAAAAGATGTATCTTATTTGTTTCTCAAAAAGGTAAAAGAAGTTTCCATTATTCTTCCTTTTACTTTAATGTATACATTTTTATTAAAAGTTCTTCTATAAAGAATATCATTTTTATTGGTAGTGTTTCCATTTTCCCCAGCATCTCCCTTTAACCTTATTTTCTTGAAAGGATTCTCATTTCTAGTCAGAGACAGTAAACAATATGTAATTGAAAGAAGTTAAACAGGAGATGGCAAGAATGAACATCAACATTTTAGAAATCAGTGAACTAAAATGGACTGGAATGGGTGAATTTAATTCAGTTTCCATTATATCTACTACTGTGAGCAAGAATCCCTTAGAAGAAATGGAGTAACCATCATAGTCAATAAAAGAGTCCAAAATGCAGTACTTGGAGGCAATCTCAAACATGATAGAATGGTCTCTGTTCGTTTCCAAGGCAAACCATTCAGTATCACGGTAATCCTGGTCTATGTCCCAACCACTAATGTGAAGAAGCTGAAGTTGAGCAGTTCTATGAAAACCTACAAGACCTTCTAGAACTAACAACATATAAGATGTCCTTTTCTTCATAGGGGACTGGAATACTAAAGTAGGAAGTCAAGAGATACCTGGAGGAACTGGTAAGTTTGGCCTTGGAGTACAAAATGAATCAGGGCAAAGGCTAGTAGTTTTGCCAAGAACATTCACTGGCCATAGCAAACACCCTCTTCCAACAACACAAAAGAAGATTTTACACATGGGCATTACCTGATGGTAAACACTGAAATCAGATTGATTATATTGTTTGCAGCCAAAGATGGAGAAGCTCTATACAGGTAAAAACAAGACTGGGAGTTGACTGTGTCTCAGATCATGAACTCCTTATTTCTAAATTCAGACTTAAATTGAAGAAAGTAGGGAAAACCACTAGATCATTCAGGTATGACCTAAATCAAATCCCTTATGATTATACAATGGAAGTGACAAACAGATTCAGGAGGTTAGATTTGACAGAGTGCCTGAAGAACTATGGATGGAGGTTCATGACACTGTACAGGAGGCAGAGATCAAAACCATCCCCAAGAAAAAGAAATGCAAAAAGACAAAATGGTTCTCTGAGGAAGCCTTATAAATAGTTGAGAATGAAGAGGAGAAAAAGGCAAAGTAGAAAATGAAAGATATAAGCATCTGAATGTAGAGTTCCAAAGAATAACAATGAGAGATAAGAAAGGCTTCCTAAGTGATCAAGACAAAGAAATAGAGTAAAGCAATAGAATGGGAAAGACCAGATCTCTTCAAGAAAAGTAGAAATAACAAGGGAATATTTCATGCAAAGATGCACACATAAAAAGACACAAACAGTATGGATTCAAGAGAAGAACAAGATATTAAGAAGAGGTGGCAAGAATACACAGAACTATATTAAAAAGATCATAATAACCACGATAGCGCGATCACTCACCTAGAGCCAGACATCCTGGAGTGAGAAGTCAAGTGGGCCTTAGGAAGCATCACTATGAACAAACCTTGTGGAGGTGATGGAATTCTAGCTGATTTGCTTCAAATCCTCAAAGATTATGCTGTGAAAGTGCTGCACTCAATAGGCCAGCAAATTTGGAAAACTCAGCTGTGGCCACAGAACTGAAAAATGTCGGTTTTCATTACAATCACAAAGAAAGGCAATGTTCAAACTACCACACAATTGCATTCATCTCACATGTTAGCAAAGTAATGTTCAAAATTCTCCAATCTAGGCTTCAACATTACATGAATGGAAAACTTCCAGATGCTCAAGCTGGACTTAGAAAAGGCCGTAGAACCATAGGTCAAATTGTCAACATCCATTGGATCAAAGGAAAAGCAAGAAAATTTCAGAAAATCATCTACTTCTGCTTCATTTACTATGCTAAAGACTTTGACTGTGTGGGTCACAACAAACTAAGGAAAATTCTTAAAGTGGAAAATTATTTTCCACTTTAAGGAAAATTTCTTAAAGAGATGGAAATACCAGGCCACCTTACCTGCCCCCTGAGAAATCTGAATGTAGGTCAAGAAGCAACATGGAACCACAGAGTGGTTCAAAATTGGGAAAGAGAATATCAAAGCTGTATATTTTCATTCTGCTTATTTAAATTATATGCAGAGTCCATCATGCAAAATGCCATGCTAGATGAAGCACAAGCTGGAATTGAAATTGCCAGGAGAAATATCAATAACTTCAAATATGCAGATGCCACCACCCTGATGGCATCAATCAAAAAAGAACTAAAGACTCTCTTGATAAGGTAAAAGAGGAGAGTGAAAAACCTGGCTTAAAACTCAACATTCATAAAACTAAGACCATGGAATCTGGTCCCATCACTTCATGGCAAATAGATGGGGAAATAATGGAAAGAGTGACAGACTTCTTTTCTCTTGGGCTTCAAGATCACTGCAGATGGTGACTGCAGCCATGAAATTAAAAGACGCTTGCTCCTTGCAAGGAAAGTTATGACCAACCTAGACAACCTGTTAAGAAGCAAAGACATTGCTTTGCTGGCAAAGGTCTATCTAATCAAAGCTATGATTTTTCCAATACTCATATATGAATGTGAGAGTTGGACCATAAATTGAGCACCAAAAAATCGATGCTTTTAAACTGTGGTGTTGGAGAAGACCCTTCAGAGTCCCTTGGACAGCAAGGAGATCAAACCAGTCAATCGTAAAGGAAATACATCCTGAATATTCATTTGAAAGACTGATGCTGAAGATGAAACTCCAATATTTTGGCCACCTGATGCGAAGATCTGACTTATTGGAAAAGACCCTGATGCTGGGAAAGATTGAAGGGAGGACTAGAAAGGGATGACAGAGGATGAGATGGTTGTCTGGCATCACTGTCTCAATGGACATGAGTTTGAGCAAGCTCCAGGAGTTGGTGATGGACAGGGAAGCCTGGTGTATTGCAGCTCATGGTGTCACAAAGAGATGGATACGACTGAGTGACTGAATTCAAATGATAGTTTTTATGAGCTGCTGAAACTGCAGTAGTTCTGACTGAAACTGTAGAACATGAAACACAAGGATCACACTGTTTATGACTCAGCACAGCACAAAGTAAAGTACGTACTACTTTATGACATGTTACATTTGCTTGGCCATTTGTGCCTACATTCTTAGAAATTTAAATCTGTTGTAAGTGATGCAAGTATATGCAGATATCTGGAGTGCATGCTTATTGCAGCAACAATAATGGAAGCTAAGGGTTAGTCTGTCCTGCTCCTGGTATTTTGCTCTGGTTACTGCTTGAAGAACCTCCAGCGCTCCTTTGGTTTTTATCTTCTTTCAAGGTATGGTCTTCCTGTAGATTGTTGTCTGTGATAACCGTCCAGTAAGTTGCCATTTTGCTTAATTATATCTCAGTTTAGTTTTCATGTATCATAAGAACAACAGATTGATACAGGTTATTATGTGGAATATGCAAATATAGAAGAGCAGGAAATATAACTCTGCTCAATTAGCAAAGGTAATGAAAATGTCTTTCAAAAGATAGAAAATATGAATAGTATTTAAAAAGATGCTCAAATTCACTACTTATTAGAAAAATACATACTTAAGTTATGTAATTTTCACCCATATGATTGATAATACTTTATGTGCTAGTATTGGTGGCAGTATAGATTGTCTAAGTGCTCTATTCATTGGGGCCAGTGAAAAAATTGGTAAAACCACTTGGGAAGGAAGTTATGCATTGTTTATTATAAATAAAAGTGAATGCCAACAGCTTTCTCTTTCTACATTGCAATATCTAACTTAGAGAAACCGATATCCATGAGGAGGCATACATATATTATATTTATAATGGTAAATATTATCACCCTGCTTATTTAACTTATATGTAGAGTACATCATGAGAAATACTGGGCTGGATGAAGCACAAGCTGAAATCAAGATTGGTGGGAGAAATATCAATAACCTCAGATATGCAGAAAACACCACCCTCATGGCAGAAAGCAAAGGGGAACTAAAAAGCCTCTTGATGAAACCAAAAGAAGAGAGTGAAAAAGTTGGCTTCAGTTCAGTTCAGTTCAGTCGCTTAATAGTGTCCAACTCTTTGCTACCGCATGAATTGCAGCATTCCAGGACTCCCTGTCCACCACCAACTCTGGGGTATACACAAACTCATGTCCATTGAGTTGGTGATGCCATCCAACCATCTCATGCTCTATCATCCCCTTCTCCTCCTGCCTTCAATCTTTCCCAGCATCAGGATCTTTTCAAATGAATCAGCTCTTTGCATCAGGAGGCCAAAATGCTGGAGTTTCAGCTTCAGCATCAGTCCTTCCAATGAAAACTCAGGACTAATCTTCTTTAGGATGGACTGGTTGGATCTCCTTGCAGTCCAAGGGACTCGCAAGAGTCTTCTCCAACACGATAGTTCAAAAACATCAATTTTTTGGTGCTCAGCTTTCTTTACAGTCCAACTCTCATAATCCATAGATGACTACTGGAAAAACCATAGCCTTGACTAGACAGACGTTTGTTGACAAAGTAATGTCTCTGTTTTTTAATATGGTGTCTAGGTTAGTCATAGCGTTCCTTCCAAGGAGTAACCATCTTTTAATTTCATGGCTGCAGTCACCATCTGAAGTGATTTTGGAGCCCCCAAAAATAAAGTCAACCACTGTTTCCCCATCTATTTGCTATGAAGTGATGGGACCGGATGCCATGATCTTAGTTTTCTAAATGTTGAGCTTTAAACCAACTTTTTCACTCTCCTCTTTCACTTTCACCAAGAGGCTCTTTAGTTTTTCTTCACTTTCTCCATGAATGTGGTGTCATCTGCATATCTGAGGTTATTGATATTTTTCCCAGCAATCTTGATTCCAGCTTGTGCTTCAACAAGCTAAGTGTTTATCATGATGTACTCTTCATGTAAGTTAAACAAGCAGAGTGACAATATAAAGCCTTGACATACTCCTTTCTTGATTTGGAACCAGTCTGTTGTTCCATGTCCAGTTTGAACTGTTGCTTCCTGACCTGCATACAGATTTGTCAAGAGGCAGGTCACATGGTCTGGTATTCCCATCTCTTTCAGAATTTTCCAAGGTTACTGTGATCCACACAGTCAAAGTTTTTGGCATAGCCAATAAAACAAAAATAGATGTTTTTCTGGAACACTCTTGCTTTTTCAATGATCCAGTGGGTGTTGGCAATTTGATCTCTGGTTCTTCTGCCTTTTCTAAGACCAGCTTGAACATTTGGAAGTTCATGGTTCACATATTGTTGAAGCCTGGCTTGGAGAATTTTGGGCATTACTTTACTAGTGTGTGAGATGAATACGTTTGTGTGGTCATTTGAGCATTTTTTTGGCATTGCCTTTCTATGAAATTGGCATGAAAACTAAACTTTCCAGTCCTGAGGCCACTGCTGAGTTTTCCAAATTTGCTGGCAGATTAAGTGCAGCACTTTCACAGCATCATCTTTTAGGATTTGAAATAGCTCAACTGGAATTTCATCACCTCCACTAGCTTTGCTCATAGTGATGCTTCCTAAGTCCCCAGGATGTCTGACTCTAGCTGAGTGATCACACCACCATGATTATCTGAGTCATGAAAATCTTTTTTGTACAGTTCTTCTGTGTATTCTTGCCACCTCTTCTTAATGCCTTCTGTTTCTCTTTGGTCCATACCATTTCTGTCCTTTATTGAGGCCATCTTTGCATGAAATGTTCCCTTGGTACTTCTAATTTTCTTGAGATCTCTAGTCTTCCCTATTCTATTGTTTTCTTCTATTTCTTTGCATTGATTACTGAGGAAGGCTTTATTATCTATCCTTGCTATTCTTTGGAACTCTGCATTCAAATTGGCATATCTTTCCATTTCCCCTTTGCTTTTCACTTCTTTTCTTTTCACAGCTATTTGTAAGGCCTCCTCAGACAGCCAGTTTGCTTTTTCACATTTATTTTTCTTGGGAATGGTGTTGATCCCTGTCTCCTGCACAATGTCATGAACCTCTATCCATAGTTCATCAGGCACTCTTTTTATCAGACCTAGTACCTTAAATCTATTTTTCACTTCCACTATATAATTGTAAGGGAATAGATTTAGGTCATACATGAATGGTCTAGTGATTTTCCCCACTTTCTTCAATTTAAGTCTGAATTTGGCAATAAGGAGTTCATGATCTTAGCCACAGTCAGCTCCTAGTCTTCTTTTTGCTGACTGTATTGCGCTTCTCCATCTTTGGTTACAAAGCATATAATCGATCTGATTTCAGTGTTGGCCGTCTGGTAATGGCCATGTGTAGTCTTTTTTGTTATTGCATTGCTATGACCAGTACATTCTCTTGGAAAAACTCTTTTAGCCTTTGCTCTGCCTCATTCTGTACTCCAAGGTCAAATTTGGCCTAAAAATGTTGGCTTAAAGATCAATATTCAGAAAACTAAGATCATGGCATCCAATCTCACCACTTCATGTCAAATAGATGGGGAAACAATGGAAACAGTGGCAGACTTTATTTTTGAGGACTTCAAAGTCACTGCAGATGATGACTGCTGACATGAAATTAAAAGACACTTGCTCCTTGGAAGAAAATTTATGACCAATCTAGACAGCATATTAAAAAGCAGAGACATTACTTTGCCAGCATAGGTCTGTCTAGTCAAGACTATGGTTTTTTGCAGTAGTCATCTATGGATGTGAGAGTTGGACTATAAAGAAATCTGAGTGCCAAAGAATTGACACTTTTGATCTATGGTGTTGGAGAAGACTCTTGAGAGTCCCTTGAACTGCAAGGGGATCCAGCCAGTCCATCCTAAGGGAAATCAGACCTGAGAATTCATTGGAAGTATTGATGTTGAAGCTGAAATGCCAGTACTTTGGTCACCTGATTGGAAGAGTTGACTCATTGGAAAAGACCCTGATTCTGGAAAAGATTGAAGGCAGGAGGAAAGGGGGATGATAGAGCATGAGATGTTTGGATGGCATCATCGACTCAATGGACATGAGTTTGAGTAAACTCTGGGAATTGGTGATGGACAGGGAATCCTATCTGGCTGCAATCCATGGGGTCTCAAAGAGTCAGACATAAGTGAGTGACTGAACTGAACTGAATGGTGAAAAATCTTAGAATAAGTTAAATATCCATCAGTGGTATGGTTAACTATGGTGCACATAATATGTAGTCTGTGTAACATTTAGAATAATAATAATGATCTATATCTACTTGCCTGGGTATATGTGCATGTATTGTTGCTCAGTGTTAAAAACAAATTCTAGGATGGAATATACATATGATATCATATTTTAGGGAGTACTATGCATCCATCTGAAATAATGATATAATGAAATTGCAAAAACATGGATGGGCCTGTTGTTATTCAGTAGCTCATTCCATGTCCAACTCATTGCGACCCCATGGACTGCAGCCAGCCAGGCTCCCCTGTCTTTCACCATCTCCTGGAGCTTACTCAGCCCCATATCCATTGAGCCAGTGATGCCAGCCAACCATCCCATCCTCTGTCATCCCCTTCTCCTCCTGCCTTCAATCTTTCCCAGCATCATGATCTTTTCCAATGAGTTGGCTCTTTGCATCAGGTGGCCAAAGGATTGGAATTTCAGCTTCAGCATCAGTGCTTCCAATGAATATTCAGGACTGATTTCCTTTGCAACCCTTTAGAATCTTCTCCAACCCTTTAGAATCTTCTCCAACATCACAGTTCAAAAGAATCTTCTCCAACCCTTTAGAATATTCTCCAACATCACAGTTCAAAAGCATCAATTCTTCGGTGCTCAGCCTTCTTTATGGTTCAGCTCTCACATCCATACATGACTACTGGACATCAATGACTACTGGACATCCATTTATGACTATTGGATAAACCAGAGCTTTGACTATATGAACCTTTGTTGGCAGAATGTTGTCTCTGCTTTTAATAGGCTGCTTAACTTTGTCATAGCTTTTCTTCCAAGGAGCAAGTGTCTTTTTATTTCATGGCTGCAGTCACCATCTGCAATGATTTTGGAGCCCAAGAAAATGAAACCTGACACTGTTTCCACATTTTTCCCATCTATTTGACATGAAGTGATAGGACAGGATGCTGTGATCTTAGTTTTTTGAATGTTGAGTTTTAAGCCAGCTTTTCTCCTCTCCTCTTTCACCTTCATCAAGAGGCTCTTTAGTTCCTCTTTGCTTTTTGCCATAAGGGTGGTGTCATCTACATATCTGAGGTTGCTGAAACTTCTTGTGGCAATCTTGATTCCAGCTTGTGCTTCATCCAGCCCAGCATTTCACATGATGTTCTCTGCATATATATTAAGTAAGCAGGTTGACGATATACAGCCTTAATGTACTTCTTTCTCAATTATGAACCAGTCGGTTGTTGCACATCTGGTTTGTTGTTTCTTAAGCGAAGTGAGTCACAAAGAGAATGCCAAATATATTATAAGATCAATTATATGTGAAATCTAAAAGACAATCCAAATTAAGATACCTACAGAATAGACTTGTTGTTGCCAAGTGGGATGCAGGGGTAAGGGAGGAAAAAAAAATGGGAACTTGGGATTAGAAGATGCAAACCATTATGTATAGAATGGATAAGCGATAAGATCACACTGTCCACCACAGGGAACTATATTTAATATCCTGTCTCAAACTATAATAGAAAATATTATAATATATATATTCACTTTTCTGTACAGTCACTTTGCTGTACAGAATAAATTAACACAACATTGTAAATCAACTATACTTCAAAAAATCTTAAAATGAAATTAAATAGAATGGTTGTTCAAATGTTTGCATGGAAGACTTAGCCCAAAAGTGTCCAAAGTTCTACATAGGTTATAGACAGAGTAAGTTGCTAACACTAACATTATTACCTAGATCAATATTAGAAAGCGGCACTTTTAACAGTTTAGAAGTTATTCAGTTGATAGCTGGTATGAATTAATCACTTGTAATTATCAGGTTAAAATATTTAATGAAATATGTTATTTATTTCATGGTTTTGAAATCCATTTATATTATGGTTCTACTAAGAATTTCACAAGAGAAATATTTTGGTTTCTTTTCACATTGCACTATGAATAAAATCTATAAAGACAAATGATGAAGTGCTACTAATTCTTGATTTTCTTTTATCAAAGATTTTGTCTTTTCAATGTAATGTTAACTTCATTTTTCTTATTTTTTATTTTTTAGGTCATTTTTAAAAACTAGATAATCTTATCTTTGGTTTGTTTTAATTTTACTTTACAATACTGTATTGGTTTTGCCACACATCAACATGAATCCACCACGGGTGTACATGAGTTCTGAATCCTGAACCCCCCTCCCACCTCCTTCCCCATACCATCTCTCTGGGTCATCCCAATGCACCAGCCCCAAGCATCCTGTATTCTGTATCGAACCTAGACTGGCGATTCGTTTCTTACATGATATTATACATGTTTCAATGCCATTCTCCAAAATCATCCCACCCTCTCCCTCTCCCACAGGGTCAAAAAGTCTGAAAAGACACGTGTACCCCAATGTTCATCACAGCACTGTTTATAATAGCCAGGACATGGAAGCAACCTAGATGTCCATCAGCAGATGAATGGATAAGAAAGCTGTGGTACATATACACAATGGAGTATTACTCAGCCATGAAAAAGAATACATTTGAATCAGTTCTAATGAGGTGAATGTAACTGGAGCCAATTATACAGAGTGAAGTAAGCCAGAAAGAAAAACACCAATACACTATACTAACACATATATATGGAATTTAGAAAGATGGTAATGGTACTGTATACGAGACTTCTTTCTTTTCAAATTAATTCATTTAATGTTTCTTTCTACCTTCCTAACTCGTCTGCTTTTATTTGTTATCAAACTCACTCTTGCCACTATATCCTCCTGTTTGTTCTGCTAGTATTACACAGTAGGCCAAACATAAACTGACACATTAATGAGTTCAATTTAGATGACCAAAGGTTAGGAAAAAGCACATTTTGAAAAACAAACATAGCTTTATATTTTAAACATATTTATTTCTTATATCCAACCCTGTTATAAAAACCCTATCATTGCATTATAGTAATTATACAAAAATGCAATGAATAAAATAATAGAGAAAAAATCTGATTTTATTTTATAAAAGTTTAATTTGTGGCTATTTTAGTTCATTGTTACATAGGTTACAATCTAACAGCAAAATTGATGAGATTAAAAGTAGAGAAAAGATGATGTACCCTTTCATTTCTTCATCAGAAGCCAATATTTTAAAAGTCCCACTTCAAACTTTTCAAATTCTGACAATTTCCTATATGTCTCTAGATGTTGATATGCACTAATTCTTTTCTTGTCATTTGAGAGATAATTTGAATTTAGTATGCTTATTTTTTAAAATTGTTGCATGAGTGCAAATATTCCTGCTTCCTTTTAATTTCCACCTTCTTCCCCTCTGATTATTCATGAAAGGCCAGCTTTCTTTGTAAAAACCTTTTCTGATCTTATTACTCTTCAGTGGATCCTCCCTCCTGTATGATTCTATAATTATATTAGTTTGTACTCTTCATTTGGCTCTTTAGTATATACTGCCTTATATTTTCACGTGACTGGTTTTATGTCCTTACTCCTCATTTTGATTACAGGTTTTCAGTAGCTAAGGATTATGTTTTCTTTTTTAACTACATTTCCTTTAGGACTTGACCCCACATCACTTAGAAAAATATCTCGAGCATTATAGCATTTGTAAATTCCTGCTATTCATTTAAGCAAATATTTAAAAACTTCATTTTAAAAAAGTTGACACCAGATTTTGAGAGAAATGTAAGTGGTATCCATAAAGCTACAAGTCTCCAAGTACTGGGCTAGTACTCTTTCCACAAAAATATGGTGCCTCCAAAACCTTCAGCAATGTCCTATATTTTCGTGTTTCCAAACTAAAAGTCTACAGATTGGTTTTATTAAAAAACAAAAACAAAACAAACAAAAAACAAAAAAAAAAACCACCTAGGAATACCCATTCTCACCACTACTATTCAACATGGTTTAGGAAGTCTTATCCACAGCAATGAGGAGAAAAAGAAATAAAAGGGATCTAGATTGTCAAAGAAGTAAAACTCTGCACTGTTTGCAGATGAAATGATCCCCCGCATAGAAAATCCTAAAAATGTCTCCAGAAAATTACTACAGTTAATCAATGAATAATGTAAAGTAACAGGATATAAAATTAATACATACTTGCATTCCTATATACTAACAATTAAATATCAGAAAAAAGAAATTAAAGAAACAATCCCATTTATCATTGCAATGAAAAGAATAAAATGCTTAGGAATAAATTTACCTAAAGAAACAAAATAACTTTGTATAGAAAACTATAAAACACTGATGAAATGAATAAAAAATGACACAAATATATGGAGAAATATAGCATGTTTTTGGATTGCAAGAATCAATATAGTGAAAATTAATATAGTAACCAAAGCAACCTATAGATACAATGCTGCTGCTGCTGCTGCTGCTGCTGCTGCTGCTGCTGCTGCTAAGTCGCTTCAGTCATGTCGGACTCTGTGAGACCCCACAGATGGCAGCCCACCAGGCTCCTTCATCCCTGGGATTCTCCAGCCAGGAACACTGGAGTGGGTTGCCATTTCTTCCTCCAATGTATGAGAAAGTGAAAAGTGAAAGTGAAGTCACACAGTCATGTCCGACTCTTAGCCACCTCATAGACTGCAGCCTACCAGGCTCCTCCATCCATGGGATTTTTCAGGCAAGAGTACTGGAGTGGGGTGCCATTGCCATCTCCAATAGATACAATGCAATCCTTGTCAAACTACCAATGGTATTTTTCACAGAATAAGAACAAGTAATTGCATAATTTTTGTGGAAACAAAAGTCCTATAATAGCCAAAGCAATCATGAGAAAGAAGAATGGAACTGGAGGAATCAACCTTCCCAACTTCAGACTATATGACAAAGCTACAATCATCAATACAGTATGGTACTGGCACAAAGACAGACATATAGATCAATGAAACAAAATAGAAAGTCGAGAGATAAATCCACACAGCTATGGACACCTCATCTTTGACAAAAGAGGCAAAAATAGACAATGGAAAAAAAGGCAGTCTCTTCATCAAATGGTGCTGGGAAAACTGGTCAACTACCTGTAAAAGAATGAAACTAGAACACTTTCTAACACTATACACAAAAATAAAATAAAAAAAGATTAAAGACCTAAATGTAAGACCAAAAGCTATAAAATTCTTAGAGGAAAACTTAGGCAGAACACTTTCCAGCATAAACCACAACAAGATCCTCCATGACCCACCTCCCAGAGTAATGGAAATAAAAACAAAAATAAACAAATGGAACCAAATTAATCTTAAATTGTTTTGCACAACAAAGGAAACTATAAGCAAAGTGAAAAGACAGACCTCATAATGGGAGAAAATAATAGCAAATGAAGCAACTGACAAAGAATATCTAAAATATACAAGCAGCTCGATACGAGAAAAACAAAGAACTAATCAGAAAGTGTGCAAGACCTAAACAGACATTTCTCCAAAGAAGACAAAGAGATGGCTAATTAACACATGAAAAGCTGCTCAACATAACTCATTATTAGAGAAAAGCATATCAAAACCACAATGAGGTACCATTTCATGCCAGTCAGAATGGATGCTATCCAAAAGTCTACAAACAATAAATGCTGGAGAGGGTGTGGGGAAAAGGGAACCCTCTTCCACTGTTGGTGGGAATACAAACTGGTACATGAATTATGGAGAACAAACTGTGGAGATTTCTCAAAAAACTGGAAATACAACTGCCATATGACCCAGCAATCCCACTACTGGGCGTACACGCTGAGGAAACCGGAATTGATAGAGACACATATAATATAATGTCCGTTGCAGCACTGTTTACAATAACTAGGACATGGAAGCAACCTAGATGTCCATCAGCAGACAAATGGATAAGGAAATTGTGGTACATACACACAATGGAGTATTGCTCATCTATAAAAAAAGGAGCACATTGCATCAGTTCTAATGAGGTGGATGAACCTAGAGCCTATTACGCAAGTCAGAAAGAGAAAGATAAACACTGTATATTAGCACATATATGTGGAATTTAGAAAGATGATACTCATGATCTTAAATGCAGGGTAGCAAAGGAGGCACAGATAAAGAACAGACTTTTGGATTCGGTGGGAGAAGGCAAGGGTGGGATGATTTAAGAGGAAAGCATTGAAACATATACATTACCATGTGTAAACTGGATGACTAGTGCAAGTTTGATGCATGAAGCTGGGTACCCAAAACCTGCTCTAGGGCAACAAAGAGGGAAAGGGTGGGGAGGAAACTGGCAGGGGTTTCAGGATTAGAGGGATGCATGTATACCTACGGATAATTCATGTTGATACATGACAAAAGCCATTGAACTATTGTAATTATCCTCCAGTTAAAATAAATAAATTATTTTTAAAAACCTGAGGCTATTTTACAAACAGAAAGTCCTAGGTCTTACTCAATAGATTCTATTCTAATTCTGTTTTGCAGTCTTCTATATGCCAGATACTATGGTGGATTCTAAAGATACAGAGAAAAACATGTCAGGACTCTGTCTTCAAAAGCTTCAAAATTTAGACGTGGAAGCAGACTTATATACAAAATAAATTATAATACAGACAAGTATAATATATCAATGGTATATGGAAAAAATTATGAGACCATGGAAAACCTTTCTCTTATGATTTCAAGAGGTTGTGCTATTCAAAGAAAGTAGGTATTAAGTATTAGCAAGGTAGATAATGAAAATGGTCTCTTATGCAGGGGCATAGAGTTTTATAGAGCATCACATATTGAGGGTATCCCCAAGTAAATGAGTATGCCTAGATTACATGATATATAAGGGGATTGTTGGAAGATGAAGATAATAATGTCTGCAAAGGCAAGATGTTGAAGAGTCTTCTGGGCTTTACTAAGAACTGTGTTTTATATTGTATATATGATGAGGAATCATAAACAAGAAAGTAACATGATCACAAAAGAACATTCTGTCAAAAGTGTAGAGAATATATTGCAACGTGACACTTGAGAACTGTATGTCAGTCAATAGGTAATTCTATTAGTCCTGGGCCTTAATATGAGCAGTAGGAAGTAGAATGGATGAACATGAGATCAGTTTAAAAGATATTTAAAAAGTTGTATGGCAAAACCAATACAGTATTGTAAAGTAAAATAAAGTAAAAATAAAAATTTAAAAATAAATAAATAAATAAATAAATAAAAATAAAATAAAATACATTAACTTTAAAAAACAAACAAACAAAAGAAAGTTGACGTGAGATAACTTAAATATAGAATATTGAGAAATCCTGAACTTCCTTTGAATCTCCATTCAAAGAGGAAATTATACACAATATTATTTTAACATTAAGTACTTTTTATTTTATACTGATTTTTAAATTTGGAAATATTTATTATAGCTCTGAGAATAGGAAGCAGAAGACTACTAAGTTTGGATTTGCAAAACTTTGCTTAGAGTTCTGGTACTTTTTTTAAATTTATTTACTTTAATTGGAGGATAATTACTTTACAATATTGTATTGGTTTTGCCATACATCAACATGAATCCACCACGGGTGTACTTCTTATGAATTATGTAACAAAAGATAAATAAGCAGCTTCAGTCTTAAAATTCCTCATATGAAAATAGCATTAATATCTATGTCTACTTCACTGAGTGGTTGTCAGCACTTAACAATACAATGCATGTGTAAAGTATTGGTAAAATTGGGGAAATAATTGTATAATTTATTATGACATTATTATTGCTAAGGATTTAGTATGTAACAATAACCAGTACCATTCATTTGGGGAAAAAATGCAGCATTTAATGTTTTTATGGAATCTCAGCATTGATACTTGTCTTTAAGAGAAAATCTATGATAATATATGGCTGTCTTCACTGCATTTCTACCTTAATCCTCACTTTGATACTCCAGCTAATTATCAAAACCTTACCTGCTTTAAAAGCTTGAGTTTATAATATTTCAAAAGTTAACTACCATGATGAATAGGATAATTCCCTATGGTTTTATATGACTCTTATCGTTCAGTTTTGTCAGTGTTTCATAGACACAGAAGACTAGGTGCAATATTTGAAGGTCATTTGTTCTCTTCCTATGTTTGGGTTTACAACACTATTTGGGTCAAAATTTCCTTTTCAAAACAATACTCATAACTCTATGCTTGAGCATAATTCTTCAGTTCAATCAAACAAATACAGAGTCAAGAAGCAAAAGCATCACTTTCTCTTTAAGCAACCTACAGGTGATCTCTTTAAAGTTTCATGTGAGCTAAGACTTTGATATTACCATTTATCCTTTCTGATGTCTTTTGATCATTAGTGACTAGTATTTCTCCTTATTTTAATCATAAATACTCTTTAAGCATCTGAGACTTTGCCAGAATATACAAAATTACTTTTATAATCACATGTTATAAAATGCAAAGTAAAATATGTTCTCTTGAGATATTATCCATCTTTCAGCCTTCAGATATACCTAAAGCATGCAGCAAAGTGTTAAAGATCAGTTAGTGACTCTATCCATAGTCTAACATTTAAGCTTCATTGATACGAGTAAATTGTTCTGAGAGAAAAACACTTCGTTTTCATTACATAGTTAGTGTGTTGAATGAATGTAAGAATGAAATAACCATAAAACTCTTACATAAAAATATATGGAAAAAAGCTAATTCACAGTGATCTTGGCAAGGATTTTTTGGATATGACATCAAAAACATAAGCAACAAAAGCAAAAAATAAATAAGTGGGGTTACATAAAAACTTAAAAGTTTCTTTTTAAAAGCAAAGGAAATAATCAACAAATAAAATGGCAACCTACAGAATGGGAGAAAATATTTGCAAAACATAGATCTGATAAGAGATGAGTATTCAAAATACATAAGGAACATGCAACTCAAAGCAAAAAGCAAACAATCTGATTTTCAAATGGGCAGAAAAAATTGAATAAACATTTTTTTTTAAAGAAGACATTCAGATGGCCAACAAGGAAATGAAAATGTATTCAACATCACTAATCATCAAGGAAATTCAAATAAAATCCACAATGAAATATCATCTCATACCTGTTAGAATGGCTATTACTAAGAAGAGGTAACAAGGGTAGGTGAAGATGTGGTGAAAAGGGAACCCTCATGCACTATTGATGGGAATGTAAATTGGTTCAGTTACTATGGAAAACAGTCTGGAGTCTCTTCAAAAATTTAAAAGAAAACTACCATGTGATCCAGCAACTCTCTTTCTGGATATATATCCAAAGGAAATAAGATAAGGGTTTACAAGAATATCTGCACTCCCAAGTTCATTGCAACATTATTCAAAACAGCAACGATATGGAAACAACCTAAGCATTCAACTATAGACGAATACAGATGATGTTTATATATATATATATATATATATATATATATATATATATATATTTCATTATATATTTCATTATATATATTTTCATTATAATACATATATATATATAATGAAATATAATTCAAACATGAGAAAAAAGGAAATCTTGTCATTTGCAACAGCATGGATGAAACTTGAAGGTATTAGGCGAAGTGAAATAAGTCACAGAAAGACAAATACTGCATGATATAATTTATGTGTGAAATCTAAAGAAGCCAAACTGACAGAAAAGGAGTAGGCTGTCAGTTGCCCGGGGCTGGAGAGTAGGAGAAATGAGGAGATGCTGGTCAAAGGGTAAAAATTTGCAATTACAAGATGAATAAATTCTGAGAATCTAACGTATAGTATGGTGGTAGATTCCAGTTAACAACATTGTACTTTATACTCGAAAGTGATGAGAGTAAATCTTAAATGTTCTTACCAAACAAAAAAAAAAAAAAAAAAACAAAGAAATGGTAACTTTGTGAAGTGATAGAAATGTTAAATAACCCTACTGTGGTAATCGTTTAACAACATATATATGTATCAATGAGAACAAAGCTAGTGGAGGTGATGGAATTTCAGGTGAGCTATTTCAAATCCGGAAAAATGATGCTGTGAAAGTGCTGCACTCAATATGCCAGCAAATTTGGAAAACTCAGCAGTGGCTATGGGACTGGAAAAGGTCAGTTTTCATTCCAATCCCAAAAAAGGGTAATGCCAAAGAATGCTCAAACTACCACACAATTGCACTCATCTCACACACTAGTAAAGTAATGCTCAAAATTCTCCAAGCCAGGCTTCAATAATATGTGAACCATGAACTTCAAAATGTTCAAGCTGGTTTTAGAAAAGGTAGAGGAACCAGAGACCAAATTGCCAACATCTGCTGGATCATTGAAAAAAGGAAGAAAATTCCAGAAAAACATCTGTTTCTGCTTTATTGACTATGCCAAAGCCTTTGATTGTGTGGATCACAATAAACTGTGGAAAATTCTGAAAAAGATGGGAATATCAGACCACCTGACTTGCCTCTTGAGAATCCTATATGCAGGTCAGGAAGCAACAGTTAGAACAGGACATGGAACTACAGCCTGGTTCCTGACAGGAAAAGGAGTATGTCATGGCTGTATATTGTCACCCTGCTTATTTAACTTCTATGCAGAGTACATCATGAGAAACACTGGGCTGGAAGAAGCACAAGCTGGAATCAAGATTGGTGGGAGAAATATCAATCACCTCAGATATGCAGATGACACCACCCTTATGGCAGAAAGTGAAGAGGAACTAAAAAGCCTCTTGATGAAAGTGAAAGAGGAGAGTGAAAAGTTGGCTTAAAGCTCAACATTCAGAAAACTAAGATCATGGCATCTGGTCCCATCACTTCATGGAAAATAGGTGGGGAAATAGTGGAAAGAGTGGCAGACTATTTTGGGGGGCTCTAAAGTCACAGCAGATTGTGATTGCAGCCATGCAATTAAAAGACGCTTACTCCTTGGAAGGAAATTTATGACCAACCTAGATAGCATATTCAAAAGTAGAAACATTATTTTGCCAACAAAGGTCCGTCTAGTCAAGGCTATGGTTTTTCCAGTGGTCATATATGTATATGAGAGTTGGACTGTGAAGAAAGCTGAGCGACGAAGAATTGATGCTTTTGAAATATGATGTTGGAAAAGAGTCTTGAGCATCCCTAGGACTGCAAGGATATCCAACCAGTCCATTCTAAAGGACATCAGACTTGGGTGTTCTTTTGAAGGACTGATGCTAAAGCTGAAACTCCAATACTTGACCAGCTCATGCAAATGGTGACTCACTGGAAAAGACCCTGATGCTGGGAGGGATTGGGGGCAGGTTGAGAATGAGACGACAGACGATGAGATGGCTGGATGGCATCACTGACTCGATGGACATGAGTTTTAGTGAAATTTGGGAGTTGGTGATGGACAAGGAGGTCTGGCATGCTGCATTTCATGGGGTCGCAAAGAGTCGGACATGACTGAGTGACTGAACTGAACTGAACTCATGTGTATCAATCTTGATGTTGTGTACAAATTTACACAAAGTTGTAGGTCTATTATATGTCCATAAAGTTGTGAAAAGTAAATAACAGTATATTTTGGTATTTATGATCAGATATCATCTCTTTCCAATTTACCTTCTTATTCCCACCACCCTCATTTCATTTCATATACTCAGTACAACAGTCTGTCTAGTTTCCTTGCTCTTCTTTCTTCAGGACTCATGATTGTCACCTCCCATTTTTAGCTAGAATTTTTTGTATCTCCACGAATGACTTAATTGTCAAGTTTCTCTATCTTTGTCACTCATGTACATATTCTTGTGAACTGGACCATCTCTCTGTTGAATTCTTCTAAAGCTTTTAATGCCTCTAATGCCATTAGTTTGATTTTGCCCTATGCTATATTTCCTCATTAGATTTTCTGCTCTTTTAAGACAGCGTTTTCCTCTTATGTATCACTTTCTCATATCTTCTGAAGCAGTTGCTCAATATATATTTTAAAATTAAATGAGTAAATGTAAGGCAGAATATAATTACATACCAAAGCAACTATGAATAGAAATAAATCCTGTAGGAGTTCAGAGAAGCAAATGATTATTAAAGAAAAAATATTTCACAAGGGAGAAGTTATATGAACTGAACTTTCATGAGAGAGGTAGATGAGAGACTAATGTGATTGACATATATATGCTACTATGTATGAAATAGATAACTAGTGAGAATCTACTGTATAGTACAGCAGACTCTATTCAAGGCTCTGTTTTGATGTAAATTGGAAAGAAATTCAAAACAGAGTTTATATATGTATACACATAGCAGATTCACTTTGCTGAACAGCAAAACTAACACAATATTGTACAGTGATTATACTCTAATAAAATTAATCTAAAATAAATATTTTTTTGCTAATAAAGCTGTCATATAGAATAGAGTTTTATTAATAATTAGTCACAATTTGGGCTTCCCAATGGTGCTAGTGGTACAGAACCCAGCTGCCAATGCAGGAGACTTCCCTATGTTATAAGGATCCCCTGGAGGAGGACATGGCAATCCACTCTGGTATTCTTGCATGGAGAATCCCATCCACAGAGGAGCCTGGTGGGCTGCAGTCCATGAGGCCTCAAAGAGTCAGATATGACTGAAGTGACTTAATAATCACATGTGTACAATCACAATTTAGGCTAACTTACCAATTTAAGGACAGGTATTACTGTCAAACATACAATTTCACTATGGGGGCAGTCTGTTAAAACTTAGAGCATGGAAACAAATGGGACCTAATAAAACTTACAAGCTTTTACACAGAAGTGAAAATCATAAATTAAACAAAAAGATGACCTATGGACTAGGAGAAAATATTTGTAAATGATGTGACCAACAAGGGCTTACTCTCCAAAATATGCAAATAACTCATACAAATCAATAACAAACATGCCACTCACAAGATGGGTGAATGGGCAAAATACTTCAATAGACATTTCTTCAAAGGAGACATACATATGGCCAACAGGCACATTAAAAAATGAACAACATCAGTAATTAGTAGATAAATGTAAGTCAAAACTACAGTGGGTGGGGACATATGTACAACTATGACTGATTCATGTTGATATTCGGCAGAAAATAACAAAATCCTCTAAAGCAAATATCCTTCAATTTAAAGATAAATAAAATAAATAAATAGATAGATAAATAAATAAATAAATAAACTACAATGAGGCACCACCACACACAGGTCAGAATGGCTATCATTAAAAAGTCTACAAATAAATGCTGGGGAGGGTTTGAAAAAAAAAGGAACCCTCCTACACTGTTGGTGGGAGTGTAAACTGGTACAGCCAACTATGGGAAAGAGTATAGAGAGAGGTTTCTATAAAAGCTGAAAATAGAGTTGCCATATGATTCAAAAAAATCTCATTCTTGGGCATATATCCAGAGAACACTCTAATTTGAAAAGATACATGCACCCTTATGTTTATAGCAGCACTATTTACAGTAGTCAAGAAATGGAAAGAAAATGAATGTCATCAACAGATGAATGAATAAGGAAGATGTGGTACATATACATACACAAATACAATACTGTTTAGCTGTAGAAAAGAATGAAATATCAGCATTTGCAGCCACATGAATGGATCTAGAGATTATCATACTAACTGAGATAAGTCAGAAAGAGAAGACAAATGCCATATACCACTTACCTGTTGGATCTAAACTATAATGCAAGTGAATATATCTACAAAACAGAAGCAGACTCACAAACTTAGAGAACAGACTTTCAGTTGTCAAGGGGGAACATGAGTGGAGGTTTGGGATTAGAAGATGCAAAATATTTCATACAGAATGGATGAACAAAAAAGCCCTACCATATAGCACAGGGAATTATGTTTAATAACCTGTTATAAATCATAATGAAAAAGAAACTAAAAAAGAATGTATACATGTATTGGGTTGGCAAAAAAGTTCATTTCATAACTTACAGAAAAACACAAGTGAACTCTTTGGCTGAATTTAACTGGCTAACGTAACTGAATTTCTTTCTACACACCAATCAACACAACATTGTAAATCAACTGTATTTGATTAAAATAAATTTTTAAAAATATATGGCATGGAGTTGCAGAGTAGAAAAGATGATTTCTGCTGGCAAGCTATCTTCCACAAGTAAAAGGAGATAAATCCTTTAGTTATGCATGTCAAAGTCCTACTTTCAAATTTGCCAATCAGATTAAATCACTCTTCTGGGGAGGAGTAAAAAAGCAAGAAAGGACAGGAGTTTTACACTAGTAGTACTTCTTCTTTATGGAAAAAAAAAAATCAGGCTTGCAAAAGCACTTCCCCTATTTCACAATTTCACAATATTTTGTCTCCTTTAACCCACCAAGGTTAACTATTAAGCCTATACTTTGCATGAGAGTGGCTAGTCTGGCCCAGGAGAGGAGATCAGCAGTCTACAGGGCTAGTCATCCTTCCATCTTTGTAAAGCTGCTGCTCTAACACTGACCACTGATCCTTCTAGAACCACTGATGGGGTATGCTCCAGAGGGATTTGAAATGGTCAATACAGTACATTATTTAAGCTAATTTTAAGTCCAACCTGTATTCAAGACATAAAGTTCACTTTCTCCTTTGTTTCCCATGTCAAACAATGTTTATCCATGTTAAAAGAAGAGATACTACTTTGCCAACAAAGGTCCGTCTAGTCAAGGCTATGGTTTTTCCAGTAGTCAGGTATGGATGTGAGAGTTGGATTGTGAAGAAAGCTGAGCGCTGAAGGATTGATACTTTTGAACTGTGGTGTTGGAGAAGACTCTTGAGAGTCCCTTGGACTGCAAGGAGATCCAACCAGTCCATCCTAAAGGAGATCAGTCCTGGGTGTTCATTGGAAGGACTGATGCTAAAGCTGAAACTCCAGTACTTTGGCCATCTCATGCGAAGAATTGACTCATTGGAAAAGACTCTGATGCTGGGAGGGATTGGGGGCAGGAGGATAAGGGGACGACAGAGGATGAGATGGCTGGATGGCATCACTGACTCCATGGACATGAGTTTGAGTGAACTTCGGGAGTTGGTGATGGATAGGGAGGCCTGGCATGCTGCAATTCATGGGGTCGCAGACAGTCGGACATGACTGAGCGACTGAACTGAACTGAACCGATGTTTCAAAAAAAAAAGGCTATTAGATATGCAAAAAAGGTAAAATGACAAGACTAAGGTATTCTAGTAATGAAATGCTAACATAAAGATAACCCAGATTTTACTATAAAGCCTATCCATCTACCAAAGCAATCTATAACTTTAATGCAATCCCTATAAAAATGTCAATGGTATCAATCCCAACATAAGAGCTCTCATAGTGGCCTCACCCAAAAATAGACACTGAGAGCAAGATTCACCTTCCCAAAGATGTTGACAACATATATACTCAGAAACCCAAACTGAGTTGACTGGTGAAGAACTATCTCTGCCAAAACAAACTTAGAAAGTCTAGAATAGGAGACTATTCACTGAATTGTGCAGAAACAAATAAATAGAGTAAAAAACAATTCTAACAAAATTGGTAAACATAATGCTGTAAAATCAATCTTGTTAAGTTGATCAGTCATGTCCTACTCTTTGTGAACCCATGGACTGAAGCATTCCAGGCTTCTTTGTCCTGCATCATCTCCCAGAGTCTGCTCAAACTCATGTCCATTGAGTCAGTGACACCATCCAACCATCAAATCCTCTGTCATCCCCTTCTCCTGCCTTCAATCTGTCTCAGTTTCGGGATCTTTTCTAATAAGTCAGCCTTTCTCATTACACAGCCAAAGTATTGGAGCTTCAGCATCACTTCTTCCAAATAATATTCAGAGATGGTTTCCTTTAGGATTGACTGGTTTGATCTCCTTGCAAACCAACAGACTCTCAAGAGTCTTCAACAACACAGTTCGAAAGCATCACCACTCAGCCTTTTTTAAGGCCCAACTCTCACATCCATACATGACTACTGGAAATACCATAGCTTTGACTATATGGAACTTAGTCAACAAAGCAATGTCTCTGCTTTTTAATATGCTGTCTAAGTTTCTCATAGCTTTTCTTCAAAGAAACAAACATCTTTTTATTCCATGGCTGCACTCTTCACTCACAGTAATTTTGGAGTCCAAAAAATAAAGTCTGTCACTCTTTCCATTGTTTTCTATCTGTCATGAAGTGATGGGACTGGATGCCATGGTCTTCGTTTTTTGAATGTTGAGTTTTAAGCCAGCTTTTTCACTCTCCTTTTTAACCTTCATCATAGTTCTTCTTCACTGTCTGCAATAAGGGTGGTGTCACCTGCATATCTGAGGTTATTGATATTTCTCCACGAAATAGTGATTTCAACTTATGCTTCATCCAGCTGGGCATTTTGCATGATGTAGTCTACATATAAGTTAAATAAGCACGTGATAATATACAGCTTTGATGTACTTTTTTCCCAATTGTGAACCAGTTTGCTGTTCAATGTCTGCTTCTAACTGTTGCTTCCTAACTGGCATACAGTTTTCTCAAGAGGCAAGTAAGGTGGCCTGCTCTTCTCATCTCTTTAAGAATTTTCCAGAGCTTATTGTGATCCACACAAAGTCTTTAATAGTCAATGAAGCAGAAGTAGATGTTTTTCTGAAACTCTCTTGCTTTTTCGATGATCCAACAGATGTTGGCAATTTGATTTCTGGTTCTTCTGCCTTTTCTAAATGCAGCTTGTATATAAGGAAGGTCTCCATTAACATACTGTTGAAGCCTAACTTGAAGGATTTTGACCATTACCTTGCTAGTGTGTGAGATGAGTCAATTGTCTGGTAGTTTGAACAGCCTTTTGCATTGCCCTTCTTTGGAATTTGAATGAAAACTGACCTTTTCTAGCCTTTTGGCCACTGTCGATTTTTACAAAATTTTTGGCATATTGATTGAAACATTTTAACAGCTTCATCTTTTAGATTTTGAAATAGCTCTTCATATGATGTTTCCTAAGGCCCACTTGACTTTGCATTCCAGGATGTCTGGCTCTAGGTGAGTGATCACACATCATGGTTATCTGGGTCATTAAGATCTTTTTGGTATAGTTCTTCTGTGCTTTCCTGCCATCTCTGAGTATCTTTTGTTTCTGTTATGTCCATACTGTTTCTGTCTTTTATTGTGCCCATCTTTGCATGAAATGTTCCCTTGGTCTCTCTAATTTTCTTGAAGTGATTTCTAGTCTTTCTCATTCTATTGTTTTCCATTATTTATTTGCATTGTTCACTGAGAAACGCTTTCTTTTCTCTCCTTGCTATTCTTTGGAAAGCTGTATTCAGATGGGTGTCTCTTTCCTTTTCTCTGTTGCCTTTTACTTCTTTTGTTTTCTCAGCTATTTGTAAGGCCTCCTCAGACGGCCATTTTGTCCTTTTGCATTTCTTCTTCTTGGGGGTAGTTTTGATCACAGCCTCCTGTACAGTGTTATGAACCTCTGCCCATAGTTCATCAGGTACACTGTCTATCAGATCTAATCCCGTGAATCTATTTGTCACTTCCACTGTATAATCATAAGGGATTTGATTTAGGTCATACATGAATGGTCTGGTGGTTTTCCCTACTTTCTTCAATTTAAGTCTGAATTTTGCAATAAGGAATTCATGATCTTAACCACAGTCAGCTCCTGGTCTTGTTTTTGCTAACCGTGTAGAGCTTCTCCATCTTTTGCTGCAAAGAATATAATCAGTCTGACTTTCGTATTAATTCTGGTGATGTCCATGTGTAGAGTTGTCACTTGTGTTGTTGGAAGAAGTTGACCAGAATCCCTCAAGAATGTGGAGCATAACTCTGAACCCGTTAACTATGAGCTATAATTATTGACTTGTTGACAAAGAATAGGCTAAAAATATAGGAAGGGAAGGAAGAAAAGAGGAATAATAGAGGGAGAAAAGAAGGAAGGAGGCAGAGTTGTAGGGAGAGATGTCAATTAGTAATAGAAAAACGTAGCCAGGAGCCAGGTGTCAGGTTTAATATCATCAGTGATAAGTCATGTTGATAGCATGTGCCTTTGAAATAATACAATGAGAATGAATTCTTATCTCTGTGGTCTTTCTCCATGAAAAGTTATAGTTTCAGTTTATCATGAGAAAAAAACAAACAAACAAACAAACAAAAAAACTTCAAACATTTCTCAATTGAGGAACATTCTATGAAATTTTTGACCAGTTTTAAAACTGTAAAAGTCAAAAAAAAAAAAAAGAGAGAAAGAAAGAAAGCCTGAGAAACTGTCATAGCCAGACAGTCTAAGGAGATATGATGACTAAACAAAATGTGGTATAGTATTCTGGATGGGATCTTGGAATATACTAAAAACATTAAGTTAAAAAAAAAAGGAATGTAAATGTAGGAAGTCAAGAGATACCTGGAGTATCAGGCAAGTTTCACCTTGGAGTACAAAATGAAGCAGGGAAAAGGCTAGCAGAGTTTTGCCAAGAGAATGCACTGGTCATAGAAAACACCCTTTTCCAACACAAGACATGACTCTACAAGTGGACATCACCAGGTGATAAACACCAAAATCAGACTGATGATATTCTTTGCAGGCAAAGATGGAGACGCTCTATACAGTCAGTGAAAACAAGACCAGTAATTAACTGTGGTTCAGATCATGAACTTCTTGCAAAATTCAGACTTAAATTGAAGAAAGTATGGAAACCATTAGACCATTCAGGTATAAACTAAATAAAAACTTATGAATATACAGTGGAAGTGACAAGTAGATTCAAGGGATTAGATCTGATAGACAGTGTATCTGAAGAACTATGGATGGAGGTTCACGGCATTGTAGAGGAAGTAGTGATCAAGACCATCCACAAGAAAAAGAAATGCAAAGAGGCAAAACAGCTGCCTGAGGAGGCCTTACAAATAACTGGGAAAAGAAGAGAAGTGAAAGGCAAAGGAGAAAAGGAAAGATATACCCATCTGAATGCAGCGTTCCAAAGAATAGCAAGGCGAGATAAGAAAGTCCTCTTAAGTGAATAGCACAAAGAAGTAAAGGAAAGCAATAGAATGGAAAGACTAGAGATCTCTTAAGGAAAATTATAGATACCAAGAGAATATTTCCGGCAAAGATGGGCACAATAAAGAACAGAAATTGTAAGGATCGAACAGAAGCTGAAGATATTAAGAAGAGGTGATAAGAATGCACAGAAGAACTGTACAAAATGTGTCTTAATGATCTGGATATCAATGATGGTGTGGTCATTCACCTAGACCCAGACATCTTTGAATGTGAAGTCAAGTGAGCATTAGAAAGTATTACTGTGAACAAAGCTAGAGGAAGTAATGGAATTCCAGCTGATCTACTGAAAATCCTAAAAGATGATGCTGTGAAAGTGTTGTCCTGAATATACCAGCAAATTTGGAAAAGTCAGCAGGAGCCATAGGACTGGAAAAAGTCAGTTTTCACTCCAATCCCAAAGAGAATCAGTGCTAAAAAATGTTCAAACTACCATCCCATTGCATTCATTTCACATTCTAGCAAGGTATTGCTGAAAGTCATTCAATATCTATCTCAGCAGTACATTGAGAGCTTCCAGATGTACAAGCTGGATTTAGAAAAGGCAGAGGAACTAGGGATCAAATTGCTAACATCTGTCTGATCATAGAAAAAAATAGACTTCATTTAATTATATTAATATTGGCTTCCTAGTTGTAACAAATGTACTAATATAGATTTCATTATTAGGGAAATCGGTTTGCAGGATATATGAAAATTTCTGTAGTATCTTAGTAAAAATTTTGCAAATGTAAACTATCCTTAAATTAAATGTTTACTAAATATAAAAAATAGAGTTACTGACTCTAGCATTTTCTTTCTTCTTCTTCTGCTGATGCTGCTAAGTCGCTTCAGCCATGTCAGACTCTGTGCGACCCCATAGACGGCAGCCCACCAGGCTCCCCCTTCCCTGGGATTCTCTGGGCAAGAACGCTGGAGTAGATTGTCATTTCCTTCTCCAATGCATGAAAGTGAAGAGTGAAAGGGAAGTCGTTCAGTCGTGTCCGACTCTTCGCAACCCCATGGACTGCAGCCTACCAGGCTCCTCCATCCATGGGATTTTACAGGCAAGAAAATATTTTATTCTACAGTCTAGTATATGGATATGGCGGTGATCTGGCTTCAACATTCAGAAAATCCAACCCTCTAGAGGATGGCAAAATTGTAAGATTGTACATCAGTTCAGTTCAGCTCAGTCACTCAGTCGTGTCCAACTCTTTGTGACCCCATGAATTGCAGCACGCCAGGCCTCCCTGTCCACCCCTATCTCCCGGGGTTCACTCAGACTCACGTCCATTGAGTCTGTGATGCCATTCAGCCATCTCATCCTTGGTCGTCCCCTTCTGCTCCTGCCCTCAATCCCTCCCAGCTTCAGAGTCTTTTACAATGAGTTAACTCTTCGCACAAGGTGGCCAAAATACTGGAGTTTGATCTTTAGCATCAGCCCTTCCAAAAAAATCCCAGGGCTGATCTCCGTTAGGATGGACTGGGTGGATCTCCTTGCAGTCCAAGGGACTCTCAAGAGTCTTCTCCAACACCACAGTTCAAAAGCATCAATTCTTCGGTGCTTAGCTGTCTTTACAGTCCAACTCTCACATCCATACATGACCACAGGAAAAACCATAACCTTGACTAGATGGACCTTAGTCGGCAAGTAATGTCTCTGCTTTTGAATGTACTGTCTAGGTTGGTCATAACTTTTCTTCCAAGGAGTAAGCGTCTTTTAATTGCATGGCTGCAGTCACCATCTGCAGTGATTTTGGAGACCAAAAAGAATAAAGTCTGACACTGTTTCCACTGTTTCCCCATCTATTTCCCATGAAGTGATGGGACGGGATGCCATGATCTTCGTTTTCTGAATGTTAAGCTTTAAGCTAACTTTTTCGCTCTCCTCTTTCACTTTCATGAAGAGGCTTCTTAGTTCCTCTTCATTTTCTGCATAAGGGTGGTGTCATCTGCATATCTGAGGTGATTGATATTTCTCCCGGCAATCTTAATTCCAGCTTGTGTTTCTTCCAGTCCAGCATTTCTCATGATGTACTCTGCATAGAAGTTAAATAAGCAGGGTGACAATATACAGCCTTGATGTACTCCTTTTCCTGTTTGAAACCAGTCTGTTGTTCCATGTCCAGTTCTAACTGTTGCTTCCTGACCTGCATACAGATTTCTCAAGAGGCAGGTTAGGTGGTCTGGTATTCCCATCTCTTTCAGAATTTTCCACAGTTTATTGTGATCCACACAGTCAAAGGCTTTGGCATAGTCAATAAAGCAGAAATAGATGTTTTTTCTGGAACTCTCTTGCTTTTTCCATGACCAGCAGATGTTGGCAATTTGATCTCTGGTTCCTCTGCCTTTTCTAAAACCAGCTTGAACATCAGGGAGTTCACGGTTCACGAATGGCTGAAGCCTGGCTTGGAGAATTTTGAGCATTACTTTACCAGCATGTGAGATGAGTGCAATTGTGCGGTAGTTTGAGCATTCTTTGGCATTGCCTTTCTTTGGAATTGGAATGAAACTGCCCTTTTCTAGTCCCGTGGCCCCTGCTGAGTTTTCCAAATTTGCTGGCATATTGAGTGCAGCACTTTCACAGCATCATCTTTCAGGATTTGAAACAGCTCAACTGGAATTCCATCACCTCCACTAGCTTTGTTCATAGTGATGCTTTCTAAGGCCCACTTGACTTCACATTCCAAGATGTGTGGCTCTAGATTAGTGATCACATCATCATGATTATCTGGGTCATGAAGATCTGTTTTGTACAGTTCTTCCATGTATTCTTACCACCTCTTCTTAATATCTTCTGCTTCTGTTAGGTCCATACCATTTCTGTCCTTTATCGAGCCCATCTTTGCATGAAATGTTCCCTCGGTATCTCTAATTTTCTTGACGAGATCTCTAGTCTTTCCCATTCTGTTGTTTTCCTCTATTTCTTTGCATTGATCACTGAAGAAGACTTTCTTATCTCTTCTTGCTATTCTTTGGAACTCTGCATTCAGATGCTTATATCTTTCCTTTTCTTCTTTGCTTTTTGCCTCTCTTCTTTTCACAGCTATTTGTAAAGTCTCCCTAGACAGCCATTTTGCTTTCTTGCATTTCTTTTCCATGGGGATGGTCTTGATCCCTGTCTCCTGTACAATGTCACGAACCTCAGTCCATAGTTCATCACTCACTATACCTATCAGATCTAGGCCCTTAAATCTATTTCTCACTTCCACTGTATAATCATAAGGGATTTGATTTAGGTCATACCTGAATGGTCTAGCGGTTTTCCCTACTTTCTTCAATTTAAGTCTGAATTTGGCAATAAGGAGTTCATGATCTGAGCCACAGTCAGCTCCCGGTCTTGTTTTTGTTGACTTTATAGAGCTTCTCCATCTTTGGCTGCAAAGAATATAATTAATCTGATTTTGGTGTCGACCATCTGGTGATGTCCATGTGTAGAGTTTTCTCTTGTGTTGTTGGAAGACAGTGTTTGCTATGACCAGTGCATTTTCTTGGCAAAAGTCTATTAGTCTTTGCCTTGCTTCATTCCGCATTCCAAGGCCAAATTTGCCTGTTACTCCAGGTGTTTCCTGACTTCTTACTTTTGCATTCCAGTCCCCTATAATGAAAAGGACATCTTTTTTGGGTGTTAGTTCTAAACGGTCTTGTAGGTCTTCATAAAACCATTCAACTTCAGCTTCTTCAGCATTACTGGTTGGGGCATACACTTGGATTACTGTGATATTGAATGGTTTGCCTTGGAGACTAACAGAGATCATTCTGTCGTTTTTGAGATTGCATCCAAGTACTGCATTTCAGACTCTTTTGTTGACCATGATGGCTACTCCATTTCTTCTGAGGGATTCCTGCCCGCAGTAGTAGATATAATGGTCATCTGATTTAAATTCACCCATTCTAGTCCATTTTAGTTCGCTGATTCCTAGAATGTCAATGTTCACCCTTGCCATCTCTTGTTTGACCACTTCCAATTTGCCTTGATTCATGGACCTGACATTCCAGGTTCCTATGCAGTATTGCTCTTTACAGCATCGGATCTTACTTCCATCACCAGTAGCATGCACAGCTGGGTATTGTTTTTACTTTAGCTCCATCCCTTCATTCTTTCTGGAGTTATTTCTCCACTGATCTCCAGTAGCATATTGGGCACCTAATGACCTGGGAAGTTCCTCTTTTGGTATCCTATCATTTTGCCTTTTCCTACTGTTCATGGGGTATTCAAGGCAAGAATAATGAAGTGGCTTGCCATTCCCTCCTTCAGTGGACCACATTCTATCAGACCTCTCCACCATAACCTGCCCGTCTTGGGTTGCCCCGCAGGCATGGCTTGTTTTCATTTAGTTAGACAAGGCTGTGGTCCCAGTGTGATTAGATTGACTAGTTTCCTCTGAGTATGCTTTCAGTGTTCCTGCCCTCTGATGCCCTTTTGCAACACCTACCACCTTACTTGCGTTTTTCTTACCTTGGGCGTGGGGTATATCTTCTCAGCTGCTCCAGCAAAGCACAGCCGCTGTTCCTTACCTTGGATGAGGAGTATCTCCTTACCGCTGACCTTACTCCTGACCTTCAAAGTGGAATAGCTCCTCTAGGCCCTCCTGTGCCTGCACAGCCACCAATCCTCAGGTTGCTCCTCCTGGCCGTCAGCCCTGACCTCTGGCGTGGGTGGCTCCTCCCAGCTGCCGCCCCTGGCCTCAGGCTCAGGGTGGCTCCTCAGGGTCACTGCCCCTGGCCTCGGGCATGAGTTGGCTTCTCCTGGCTGCCCCTGACCTCAGACACGGGGTGTCTCCTCCCGGCCGCCACTGGCCTCAGATGTGGGGTAACTCCTCCCGGCCACTGCCCTGACCTTGGACGTGGGATAGCTTGTCTTGGCCGCTGTCCCTGACCTCAGATGCAGGGTGTCTCGTCCTGGCCGCTGCCTCTGACCTCGGATGCAGGGTAGCTCCTCCCAGCCGCCCCTGACCTCGGACTCAGGGTAGCTCCTCTAGGCTGTTCCTGCGCCTTCACAGCCTGGCACTCTAGGCTACTGCCCCTGACCTCGGACGTGGGGTAGCTCCTTTTTGCCACTGCCTGTGCTTAGTGAATTCGCTTCTTAAAAGCCAACACTTGAGAACATTAACATTTTATATTTTTAACAGCCCGATAATGAAAGGTAAAATTTTCATTTATCTTTTATTTTGTTGTTAATTACTCATGATTATGATACACAGAAGAACTGTACAAAAAAGATCTTCACAACCCGAATAATCACAGTGGTGTGATCACTCATCTAGAGCCAGACATCCTGGAATGTGAAGTCAAGTGGGCCTTAGAAAACATCACTACGAACAAAGCTAGTGGAGGTAATGGCATTCCAGTGGAGCTATTTCAAATCCTGAGAGATGATGCTGTCAAAGTGCTGCACTCAATATGCCAGCAAATTCGGAAAACTCAGCAGTGGCCACAGGACTGGAAAAGGTCAGTTTTCATTCCAATCCTAAAGAAAGGCAATGCCAAAGAATGCTCAAACTACCGCACAATTGCACTCATCTCACACGCTGGTAAAGTAATGCTCAAAATTCTCCAAGCCAGGCTTCAGCCACACGTGAACCGTGAACTCCCTGATGTTCAAGCTGGTTTTAGAAAAGGCAGAGGAACCAGAGATCAAATTGCCAACATCTGCTGGTCATGGAAAAAGCAAGAGAGTTCCAGAAAAACATCTATTTCTGCTTTATTGACTATGCCAAAGCCTTTGACTGTGTGGATCACAATAAACTGTGGAAAATTCTGAGAGAGATGGGAATACCAGACCACCTGACCTGCTTATTGAGAAACCTGTATGCAGGTCAGGAAGCAACAGTTAGAACTGGACATGGAACAACAGACTGGTTCCAAACAGGAAAAGGAATACATCAAGGCTGTATATTGTCACCCTGCTTATTTAACTTCTATGCAGAGTACATCATGAGAAATGCTGGACTGGAAGAAACACAAGCTGGAATCAAGATTGCCGGGAGAAATATCAATCACCTCAGATATGCAGATGACACCACCCTTATGCAGAAAGTGAAGAGGAACTAAAAAGCCTCTTGATGAAAGTGAAAGAGGAGAGTGAAAAAGTTAGCTTAAAGCTTAACATTCAGAAAACGAAGATCATGGCATCTGATCCCATAACTTCATGGGAAATAGATGGGGAAACAGTGGAAACAGTGTCACACTTTATTCTTTTTCATCTCCAAAATCACTGCAGATGGTGATTGCAGCCATGAAATTAAAAGATGCTTACTCCTTGAAAGAAAAGTTATGACCAAACTAGACAGCATATTCAAAAGCAGAGACATTACTTTGCAGACTAAGGTTCATCTAGTCAAGGCTATGGTTTTTCCTGTGGTCATGTATGGATGTGAGAGTTGGACTGTGAAGAAGGCTGAGTGTCAAAGAATTGATGCTTTTGAACTGTGGTGTTGGAGAAGACTCTTGAGAGTCCCTTGGACTGCAAGGAGATCCAACCAGTCCATTCTGAAGGAGATCAGCCCTGGGATTTATTTGGAAGGACTGACACTAAAGATGAAACTCCAGTACTTTGGCTACTGCATGCGAAGTGTTGACTCATTGAAAAAGACCCTGATGCTGGGAGGGATTGGGGCAGAAGGAGAAGGGGACGACCGAGGATGAGATGGCTGGATGGCATCATTGTCTCGATGGACGTGAGTCTGAGTGAATTCCGGGAGTTGGTGATGGACAGGGGGGCCTGGCGTGCTGCAATTCATGGGGTCACAAGGAGTTGGACACGACTGAGCGACTGAGCTGAACTGAACTGATGATCTTTACACTTTTCACTGACCACTGTTATTTTCTTCTCTGTGAGTTATTTCTCTACGTCAATGGACACAGCTGATTAATTGTTCTATTTATTATATTATATTCTGGAAAAGAAGATTTTTCTCTATACTTTCTACAAAATGTCTCCTTTTTTGAATTTGTATTTTATGATTTATTTTGTTATGTATTTACTTTTATTTTAATGTATTTAAATTAATTAAGATTTGTTTAATTCTTTTGGTGTTTCAACATGTTTAAGTGTCTTCCGTATTATTGGATTATAAATAAAACCCCCAGTATTTCATTGTAATGGCTTCACAGCTTTATTTATTGAGCTAAAAAAATTAACTAAGGTTGCTTCCATGTCTTGACTATTGTAAATAGCACTGCATCTGAATCTAGCACAATATTTTAAAGCAACTACACTTCAAATTAGAAAAAAAAAAGTAATAACTCAAATGGTAATTTTTTTTTTAATAATGTTAGATAGGAACTCTGTGAGGCCATGAAGGCAAGAAGGACCTTAGCACAATTGAGGAAATTCAAGAAATCAAGTGTAACTGGAACACTGTAAATTGAGAAGGAGAGTCAGTTCAGTCAATTCAGTTGCTTATTCTTGTCCAACTCTTTGCGGCCCTATGGAGTGCAGCATACCAGGCTTCCCTGTCCATCACCAACTCCTGGAGTGTACTGAAATTCATGTCCATCGAGTCGGTAATGCCATCCAACCATCTCATCCTCTGTCGTCCCCTTCTTTTACCACCTTCAATCTTTCCCAGCATCAAGGTCTTTTCCAATGAGTCAGCTCTTCGCATCAGGTGGCCAAAGTATTGGAGTTTCAGTTTCAGCATCAGTCCTTCCAATGAATATTCAGGACTGATTTCTTTTAGGATTGACTAGTTAGATCTCCTTGCTGTCCAAGGGAATATCAAGTCTTCTCCAACACCACAGTTCAAAGGCATCAATTCTTTGACACTCAGCTTTCTTTATCGTCCAACTCTCACGTCCATATATGACGACTGGAAAAACCATAGCCTTGACCAGACGGACCTTTGTAGGCCAAGTAATGTCTCTGCTTTTTAGTATGCTTTCTAGGTTGGTCATAGCTTTTCTTCCAAGGACCAAGCGTCTTTTAATTTCATGGTGGTGGTTACAATCTGCACCAGCTAAGATCATGGCATCCAGTCCCATCACTTCATGGCAAATAGATGGGGAATCAATGGAAATAGTGAGAAGGAAAATGGTGAGATATTAAATTAGAGACATAGGCAGGGGCCAAATCAAGAGCTTTTTTATCAGTTGAGTTTATTTGCATGCTAAAGATTCTAGAGACTATATGCTGAGGTATGCCTGCATGTACTGGGAGCTGTTGGGGATAAAAGGAAACAGATTAGTGAAAATATAAGGGGAGTAAAAGCTATTTGGGCCACCTAGTTTGCAGACAAGCTGACGCAGACATATAATATACAATTCTTGAATTGAAATGTAAATAAGCTCAAGAATATCTTTGCAAGCTCCATTGTAAGGTGATTCTGATATAGGTATAACAGAGAAACACTGATTCAGGGTCTTCTCTAACTTTTATTTGTTCCTCTAATGAGTATTCCCCTACATTCTTAAAGTGTTTACCAGATGCTAACAAGCTAGAGGAAAATACAATCTGCTGAAAGGTAGGGACATTCATTTGCCTTAGGAGTACATGGTTATTCAAGAAGAGAACAGTGGAGTGAGTGTGTCAGTTGCTCAGTCGTGTCCAACTCTGCGACCCCATGGATTGGGGCCTGCCAGGCTCCTTTGTCCATGGGATTTTCCAAGCAAGAATACTGGAGTGGGCTGCCATTCCCTAATGCAAGGGATCTTCCCAACTCAGGGATAGAACCCAAGTCTTCCACATAGCGGGCAGACTGTTTACCATCTGAGTCACTAAGGAAGACTTTAGTAAATGGTTATTCAAGACGAGAACAGTTAATTCTATTAAATACTACTTAGAAGATGTACGTTCTTTTCCTGTCTCAAGGAAGAAGCATACACATACTTATATAATTATCTTATTATATAAAATTCATATTTTTTTTCAAACAATTGTTGGAAAACAACTTGTTGGGGATACAACTTAATAAAAGCCTCCCAAGTTAGCAGTTGATTCTGCATGGTATACATTTTTCTGTATAACTGAAAAAAAATCTTATGCTGCTGTTTTCTTTTTAAGGAATTTACAGAATTTTTAAAGAATTTTGATCAGAGTCAATTTTGTCTTATTGGAGCTACAGATAAAACAGGGCCAGAGAAATGCATCTGGTGAGAAAGCAAAACTCTTTCACAAAAAAAGAGAGCCTACTTTTGTGAGCCTATGGCTTTCAGCTAAATCCTGCACTTTTTTCTTTAATTAATTTCACTTGTACTTTTGAACTCTTATACAGAATGATCCACACACTCAAATTTTTTTCATTTAATTGTCATGGAAATTTGATAATTTCATCCTAAAGGAGGTTTGAAGGGAACTCAGGAAGAGCTCCGATTACTGAAAACTGGAAAAAATTAATCTTGATTAAAGCACTTCCCAGTGAAAATAAGACCTCCTGAACTTTGTAAGGGATGATTATAGGGCACTCTTCTTGAGGGAATGCTTGCTGCTGCTGCTGCTAAGTCGCTTCAGTCGTGTCCAACTCTGCGACCCCAGAGACGGCAGTCCACCAGGCTCCCCCGTCCCTGGCATTCTCCAGGCAAGAACACTGCACTGGGTTGCCATTTCCTTCTCCAATGCATGAAAGTGAAAAGTGAAAGTGAAGTCACTCAGTCTTGTCCGACTCTTAGCGACCCAGGCAAGAGTACTGGAGTGGGTGCCATAGTACTTATTCTAGGATTTTCCAGGAAATTTAAACTGAAATAGTGGAGACATCAAAAAAGACTTTTGAGGTGAAATTTAGTGGAATGTTGGCAGCAACTTAATTCAGCTCCTCTCTAAAATAAAGTGTCAAAATATGCAAACTATTTTCCAAAACCATGATGTTTGTAATGAATGTCTGTCAGCTCCCAGCACCAATAAAAAGAAAAAAATGAACCTGGAGGGTCATATGAGACTCACTGTTTACTTTTTAAAAGGCATACTCTATATTCATCATTAAGAATCTGGTGTGTTTATTTGATCTACTTAATAATTTCAAACATAAGAAAGGAAGAATTTGCAAAGATTGTATTACATGTAACTTTTTATCATGACAATCGTCTTTACATAATAAGCAATTTACATAATAAGTAAATGTAGCTTCAAATGTCATAACATGTTAACGAAGTATTTAACCATTATTTCCATGCAGCAAAAAATATTAATCTATTGCAGGCCTTGATCCTAAAATGAACTGAATTAATTTTATTTGATTATAAATGTCTCATAATGCTTCATGGGGCAATGGAAATAAAGAAATTAAACATTTGTAACATCTGGAATTATTTAAAATTATTCTGCCATGGTTCAAAGGTGTGTTTGCATTATATTCTTTTATTTTGGCATCAGGCATGAATGACAGGGAAATTTTCTATTTCAGTACTAATTATACCATTTAACACCATGTTCTTTCTAAAAATCAGGAGCTCTACACTACCCTCATCAAGTTTAATTAATAAATATAAATATTAACTTCTTACATTGTAAATATTTGGTATATGGTGTATAGGCACTATAATACTGTTTGAATATATTGCAGTTGCTATCAACTTCATGTTGCTGCTGCTGCTAAGTCGCTTCAGTCATGTCCGACTCTGTGTGACTCCATAGACGGCAGCCCACCAGGCTGTCCCATCCCTGAGATTCTCTAGGCAAGAACACTGGAGTGGGTTGCCATTTCCTTCTCCAATGCACGAAAGTGAAAAGTAAAGTGAAATTGCTCAGTCATGTCCAACTTTTCAAGACCCCATGCACTGCAGCCTACCAGGCTCCTCCATTCTTGGGATTTTCCAGGCAAGAGTACTCGAGTGGGTTGCCATTTCCTTCTCCATATCAACTTCATATTCTTTCATAATTTGAAAGTATTCTTTTTTGTATAAATTTATTTTTTTAATTGGAGGCTAATTACTTTACAATACGGTAGTGGGTGTTGTGATATATTGACATGAATCAGCCACGGATGTACAGGTGTTCCCCATCCTGAAACCCCCTCCCACCTCCCTCCCCATCCCATTCCTCAGGGTCATCCCAGTGCACCAGCCTTGAGCACCGTGTCTCATGCATCAAAACTGGACTGGCGATCTGTTTCACATATGATAATATACATGTTTCAATGCTATTCTATTAAATCATCATACCCTTGCCTTCTCCCACAGAGTCCAAAAGACTATTCTGTACATCAGTGTCTCTTTTGCTGTGTCTCATATAGGGTTATCGTTACCATCTTTCTGAATTTGCTATATATGCATTTGTATACTGTATTGGTATTTTTCATTCTGACTTACTTCACTCTGTGTAATAGGCTTTAGTTTCATCCACTGCATTAGAACTGATTCAAATGCATTATTTTTAAAGACTGAGTAATATTCCATTGTGTATACATACCACAGATTTCTTTTTCATTCATCTGCCGATGAACATCTAGGTTGCTTCCATGTCCTGGCTATTGTAAACAGTCCTGCAATGAACATTGGGATACACGTGTCTTTTTCAATCGTAGTTTCCTTGGTGTATATGCCCCACATTGGGATTGCTGTGTTCTATGGCAGTTCTATTGCCAGTTTTTGAAGGAATCTCCACACTGTTCTCCATAGTGGCTGTACTAGTTTGCATTCTGAACAACAATGTAAGAGGGTTTCCTTTTCTCCACACCCTCTCCAGCATTTATTGTTTGTAGACTTTTTGATGGCAGCCATTCTGATTGGTGTGAGATGGTACCTCATCGTGGTTTTGATTTGCATTTCTCTGATAATGTGTGATGTTGAGCATCTTTCCATGTGTTTGTTAGCCATCTGTATGTCTTTTTGGAGAAATTTCTGTTTCGTTCTTTGGCCCATTTTTTGGTTGGGTCGTTTATTTTTCTGGAATTGAGCTGCAGGAGTTGCTTGTATATTTTTCAGATTAATTCTTTATCAGTTGCTTCTTTTTCTATTATTTCCTCCCATTCTGAAGCCTGTCTTTTCACCTTGCTTATACTTTCCTTCGTTGTGCAAAAGCTTTCAATTATATTTAGGTCCCATTTTTAAAATTTTTGTTTTTCTTTCCATAACTCTGGGAGGTGAGTCATGGAGGATCCTGCTGTGATTTATGTCAGAGAGTATTTTGCCTATGTTTTCCTCTAGGAGTTTTATAGTTTCTGGTCTTATGTTTAGATCTGTATTTCATTTTGAGTTTATTTTTCTATATGGTGTTAGAAAGTGGTTTAGTTTCATTCTTTTACAAGTTGTTGACCAGTTTTCCCAGCACCACTTTTTTTTTTCTTCCCCAGCACCACTTGTTAGAGATTGTCTTTAATCCGTTGTATATTCTTGCCTCCTTGTCAAAGATAAGGTGTCCATAGGTGCGTGGATTTATCTCTGGGTTTTCTATTTTCTTCTATTGATCTATATTTCTGTCTTTGTAACTGTAACTTTGTAGTAGAGCCTGAAGTCAGGCAGGTTGATTCCTCCAGTTCCATTCTTCTTTCTCAAGATTGCTTTGGCTATTCAAGTTTTTATATTTCCATACAAATTGTTAAATTATTTGTTCTAGGTCAGAGAAAAATACCATTGGTAGCTTGATAGGGATTGCATTGGATCTATAGATTGCTTTGGGGAGTATACTTATTTTCACTATATTGATTATTCCAATCCATGAACACGGTATATTTCTCCATCTATTAGTGTCCTCTTTGATTCCTTTCATTAGTGTTTTATAGTTTTCTATATATAGGTCTTTTGTTTCTTTAGGTAGATATATTCCTAAGTATTTTATTCTTTTCGTTGCAATGGTGAATGAAATTATTTTCTTAATTTTTGTTTCTGTTTTCTCATTATTCGTGTATAGGAAAGCAAGGGAATTCTGTGTGTTAATTTTATATCCTGCAAATTTACTATATTCATTGCTTAGCTCTGGTAATTTTCTGTTGGAGTCTTTAGGGTTTTCTATGTATAGGATCATGTCATCTGCAAACAATGAGAGCTTCAATTCTTCTTTTCAAATCTGGATTCCTTTTTTTTTTTTCTATTTCTTCTCTTATTGCTGTGGCTAACACTTCAAAACTATGTTGAAAAGTAGAGGTGAGATTGGGTATTCTTGTCTTGTTCCTGACTCTAGGGAAAATGATTTCAAATTTTCACCATTGAGGATAATGTTTGCTGTGGGTTTATCATATATGGTGGCTCTAACAGAAGCAGAAGATATTAAGAACAGGTGGCAAGAATAAACAGAAGAGCCGTACAAAAAAGATCTTCATGAATCAGATAATCACTATGGGGTGATCACTCAGCTAGAGACAGACATCCTGGAATGTGAAGTCAAGTGGGCCTTAGAAAGCATCACTATGAACAAAGCTAGTGGAGGTGATGGAATTCCAGTTGAGCTATTTCAAATCCTGGAAGATGATGCTGTGAAGGTGCTGCACTCAATACGCCAGCAAATTTGGAAAACTCAGCAGTGGCCACAGGACTGGAAAAGGTCAGTTTTCATTCCAATCCCAAAGAAAGGCAATGCCAAAGAATGCTCAAACTATCACACAATTGCACTCATCTCACACACTAGTAAAGTAATGTTCAAAATTCTCCAAGCTGGGCTTCAGCAGTATGTGAACCATGAACTTCCAGATGTTCAAGCTGGTTTTAGAAAAGGCAGAGGAAGCAGAGATCAAATTGCCGACATCCACTGGATCATCAAAACAGCGAGAGTTCCAGAAAAAGAAAAAGCAAAAAGCAAAAAAAAAAAAAAAAAACAAACAAAAAAAACAAAACCCCACAAAAAAAACCCACATATGTTTCTGCTTTATTGACTATGCCAAAGCCTTTGACTGTGTGGATCAAAATGAACTGTGGAAAATTCTGAAAGAGATGGGAATACCAGACAACCTGACCTACCTCTTGAGAAACCTATATGTGGGTCAAGAAGCAACAGTTAGAAATGGACATGGAAAAAACACACTGGCTTCAAATAGGAGAAGGAGAACATCAAGGAAGAATATTGTCACTCTGCTTATTTATCTTACATGCAGAGTACATCATGAGAAATGCTGAGCTGGATGAAACACGAGCTGGAATCAAGATTGCCAGGAGAAATATCAATAACCTCAGGTATGCAGATGCCACCACCCTTATGGCAGAAAGTGAAGAACTAAAGAGCTTCTTGTTGAAAGTGAAAGAGGAGAGTGAAAAAGTTGGCTTGAAACTCAACATTCAGAAAACTAAGATCATGGCACCTGGTCCCATCATTTCATGGGAAATAGATGGGGAAACAGTGGCTGACTTTGTTTCTGGGCTCCAAAATCACTCCAGATGGTGACTGCAGTGATGAAATTAAAAGACACTTACTCGTTGGAAGGAAAGTTATAACCAACCTAGACAGCATATTAAAAAGCATAGACATTACTTTGTCAGCAGAGGTCTGTCTACTCAAAGCTATGATTCTTCCATTAGTCATGTATGGATATGAGAGTTGGACTATAAAGAAAGCTGAGTGCCAAAGAATTGATGCTTTTGAACTGTGGTGTTGGAGAAGACTCTTAAGAGACCTTTGGACTGCAAGGAGATCCAATCAGTCCATCCTAAAGGAGATTGGTCTTGGGTATTCATTGGAAGGACTGATGTTGAAGCTGAAACTCCAATACTTTGACCACCTAATGCGAAGAGCTGACTCATTTGAAAAGACCCTAATGCTGGGAAAGATTGAGAGCAGGAGGAGAAGGGGACAACAGAGGATAAGATGGTTGGATGGCATCCCTGACTCAATGGACATGGGTTTGGACATACTCTGGGAGCTGGTGTTGGACAGAAAGGCCTTGTGTGCTTCGGTTCATGGGGTCACAAAGAGTTGGACATTACTGAGTGACTGAACTGATCTGAACTGATACACACACACACACACACACACACACACACACTATAGAGCTATTTTCCTTTAACTTCCTCTAAGAGCTCATGTAAACAGTTACCTCCCTCAGGCTAGAAAGCAATAATATTCCTTTGTTTTTCCTCACAATTTCATGTATTACCTATATGCTATTCTAACAACAATCTTGAGAGTCCCTTGGACATCAAGGAGATCAAACCAGTCAATCCTAAAGGGACTCAATCCTGAATATTCATTGGAAGGAATGATGCTGAAGCTGAAACTCCAAAACTTTGGCCACCTGATGCGAAGAACTGACTCACTGGAAAAGACAATGACGCTTGGAAAGATTGAAGGCAGGAGGAGAAGTGAGCGACAGAGGATGAGATGGTTGGATGACATCACCGACTAAATGGCCATGCGTTTGAGCAAGCTCCATGAGTTGGTGATGGACAGGGAAGCCTGGCGTGGTGCAGTTCATGGGGTTGTAAAGAGTTGGACATGACTGAACAACTGAACTGTCCAGCTGAACAGCAATCAATCTTTCTAGCAAGACTATTAATACCTCCACTTGAAAAGTGTATGAATTAAGCCATAAAGCAGTTTAATTGCTTTATCCAGTCACTTTGTTAATGAAACAAGTCTGAAACCTATTTTTGGTCATGTCTATCCCTTTGTACTTTTCACTGTATCATCAGCCTAGCCTTGATCAGTGATAATGCCACCATTGGTGGTGTAACTAAATCAGTCAGGATAGGCTATGTTCTGCTGCCCAACAGCAATCCTGAATTTCAGTGGCTTAAAACAACAGAAGTTTATATCTCTCTCATGGTACATTTCTAACATGTATATTCATAAGATTCTTCTTCTTATTTAGTTAATTCAGTGACCAGACTAGCAGAGGCACTACCATCTTGTAACTAAACCATGTGGAACATATCGTCCACTTGGTCAAAGGACAGAGAAGCAGGAAAACTTGAATAATTAACATCCACCTTTCAAGGTTTTGATCCAGAAGTGACAGACATTAGCTCCACTTGTAACTTATGGGACAGAACTTGTAATATGACACAGTCTCACCCAGCTACAGAGACTTGGAAATGTACAGTGTATGGATGTCAAATGAGCATTAAATATCTCTGCCATTATAGCTAACATTTATTGAATTCTTAGTATGTGCCAGGCACTGTGCTAAACACATTTTGTCATTGTCGCATATAATTCTTACTAGAGTTCCTGTACTATAAATATGACCACTATACTGATGATATAATCAGATTTTAGAAATACAATCTGCACAAGGTTTCACAGACAGTAAATTGCTAAGCCAGGATTCAAACCTAGATCATTCTGATACTAAGCTAGTTTATTCAAGTCCAATTATTTTTCATGTATCTTCCCTTTGAAAGTGACAGTCCCTCAGTCATGTCTTTGCAACTGCATGGACTGTAGCCTGCCAGGCTCCTCTGTCCATGGAATTCTCCAAGCCAGAATACTGGAGTGGGTAGCCTATCCCTTCTCCAGGGGTTCTTCCCAACCCAGGAACAGAAATGGGGTCTTCTGCATTTCAGGTGGATTCTTTACCAGTTGAGGGTCCAGGGAAGCCCTATTTTCCCTTTCAGTTCAGTTTAGTTCAGTTGCTCAGTCGTGTCTGACTCTTTGCGACCCCATGAATTGCAGCATGCCAGGCCTCCCTGTCCATCGTCAAATTCTGGAGTTCAATCAAAATCATGCCCATCGAGTTGGTGAGGCCAACCAGCCATCTCATCCTCTGTCGTCCCCTTCTCCTTCTGTCCCCAATCCCTCCCAGCATCAGAGTCTTTTCCATGAGTCAAGACTTCTCATGAGGTGGCCAAAGTATTGGAGTTTCAGCTTTAGCATCAGTCCTTCCAAAGAACATCCAGGAATGATCTCCTTTAGAATGGAATGGTTGGATCTCCTTTCAGTCCAAGGAACTCTCAAGAGTATTCTCGAACACCACAGTTCAAAAGCATAAATTCTTCGGTGCTCAGCCTTCTTCATAGGCTAACTTTCACATCCATACATGACCACGGGAAAAAAAAATAGCCTTGACTAGACAGACCTTTGTTGGCAAAGTAATGTCTCTGCTTTTGAATATGCTATCTATGTTGGTCATAAATTTCCTTCCAAGGAGTAAGCGTCTTTTAATTTCATGGCTGCAAGCACTATCTGCAGTGATTTTGGAGACCAAAAAAATAAAGTCTGACACTGTTTCCCCATTTATTTCCTATGAAGTAATGGGACAAGAGGCCATGATGTTCGTTTTCTGAATGTTGAGCTTTAAGCCAACTTGTTCACTCTCCTCTTTCACTTTCATCAAGAAGCTCTTTAGTTCTTCACTTTCTGCCATAAAGGTGGTGTCATCTGCATATCTGAGGTTATTGATATTTCTCCCAGCAATCTTGATTCCACCTTGTGCTTCTTCCAGGACAGCGTTTCTCATGATGTATTCTGCATATCATTTAAATAAGCGGGGTGACAATATACAGCTTTGATGTACTCCTTTCCCTATTTGGAAGCAGTCTGTTGTTCCATGTCCAGTTCTAACTGTTGCTTCCTGACCTGCATACAGGTTTCTCAAGAGGCAGGTCGGGGGGTCTGGTATTCCCATCTCTTTCAGAATTTTCCAGTTTATTGTGATCCACACACTCAAAGGTTTTGGCATAGTCGATAAAGCAGAAGTAGAGCTTTTCCTGGAACTCTTTTCCTTTTGCAACAATCCAGCCAATTTGATCTCTGCTTCCTTCCTTTTCTAAAACCAGCTTGAACATCTGGAAGTTCACTGTTCACATATTACTGAAGCCTGGCTTGGAGAATTTTGAGCATTACTTTACTAGTGTGTGAGAAGAGTGTAATTGTGTGGTCGTTTGAGCATTCTTTTCAATTGCCTTTCTTTAGGATTGTAATGAAAACTAACCTTTTCCAGTCCTGTGGCTACTGCTTTTTCCAAATTTGCTGACATATTGTGTGCAGCACTTTCACAGCATCATCTTCCAGGATTTGAAATAGCTCAACTGGAATTCCATCACCTCCACTAGCTTTGTTCATATTCATGCTTTCTAGGGCCCACTTGACTTCACATTCCAGAATGTCTGGCTCTAGGTGAGTGATCACACCATTGTGATTATCTGGGTCATGAAGATCTTTGTTGTACAGTTCTTCTGTGTATTCTTGCCACCTCTTCTTAACATCTTCTGCTTCTGTTAGGTCCATACCATTTCTATCCTTTATTGTTCCCTTCTGTGCATAAAATGTTCCCTTGTTATTTCTAATTTTCTTGAAGAGATCTCGAGTCTTTCCCATTCTCTTCTTTTCCTCTATTTCTTTGCATTGATTGCTGAGAAAGACTTTCTTATCTCGTCTTGCTATTCTTTGGAACTCTGCATTCAGATGCTTATATGTTTCCTTTTCTCCTTTGATTTTCACCTCTCTTCTTTTCACAGCTATTTGCAAGGCCTCCACTGTCAGCCATTTTGCTTTTTTGCATTTCTTTTCCATGGGGAGGTTCTTGATCCCTGTCTCCTGTACAATGTTATGAACTTCTGCCCATAGTTCATCAGGCACTCTATCAAATCTAGTCACTTAAATCTATTTTCACTTCCACTGTATAATCATAAGGAATTTGATTTAGGTCATACCTGAATGGTCTAGCGGTCTTCCCTACTTTCTTCAATTTAAGTCTGAATTTGGCAATAAAGAGTTCATGATCTGAGCCAGTCAGCTCCTGGTCTTGTTTTTGTTGACTGTATAGAGCTTCTCCATCTTTGGCTGCAAAGAATATAATCAATCTGATTTCGGTGTTGACCATCTGGTGATGTTGTGTAGAGTTGTAGTGATCTTGTGTTGTTGGAACAGGGTGTTTGCTATGACCAGGGCATTCTCTTGGCAAAATTCTATTAGCCTGTGCCCTGCTTCATTCCATATTCCAAGGCCAAATTTACCTGTTACCCCAGGTGTTTCTTGACTTTCTGCTTTTGCATTCCTGTCCCCTAAAATTAAAAGAACATCTTTTTTGGATTTTAATTCTAAAAGGTCTTGGAGGTCTTCATAGAACCTTTCAAATTCAGCTTCTTCCCTTTAGTCATCCTCAAATATTTTATTTAAATGAGCAAATGTTTACCTCTTTCCGCCATACTTTACTCCAGTTTTCCCTTTTATTTTTATTCTAAAGGTATGAAGTATGGAGAATCAAAGAAACTAGATGAATAAATAATATAAACTCCTTTTTCAGATTTTTACTCCATTCCCACAATAGTTCTTTCTCTTGAATTGGAGGTCATAGAAATCAACCAGCAAGTGTAGTGAATTGCTTCAGCCTGTTTACTCTTGCTCCATTACATACCAATCATCCCCCTTATTACATCTTCCTAGATATAAAACAATGTTTGTTATCTGCCTTCTATCTTCTCTCTAAGAAGGGCCCAATTATGGTCACTATAATTTAGAATGTGCCTGTTTTGAGATATTTCCTTTAATAGGTATTTACAACTAAGGTCACTCGTTTGTATCTGAAATTAAAGATAGTTCAGCTAGGATAGATATAAAATGACAATTTCTCACAAAAAGGATTAAAATGAAACTTTTTAGATAGTCTTGTTACCTCATAACTCAATTATCTGGAAAGTTATATATCATTCCTTAAAATTTCAAATAATTTTTATGAATTGTAACTTAAAACACTTGTGAAACTTCAGCTAATGTGGAAATATTGGTTTAATAGATACATTTTTACTAAACAGTATCTGACTAGCATCTTACAGAGAGGTTTCCCAGGTGGCGCTAGTGGTAAAGAACCTGCCTCTCAATACAGGAGACTTAAGAAACTCTGGTTCAATCCCTGGGCTAGGAAGATCCTCTGGAGGTGGACATGACAATTCTTTCCAGTATTCTTACATGAAGAATTCCATGGACAGAGGAACCTGGTAGGCTACAGTCCATGGGGTCACAAAGAGTTGGACACGATTGAAGTGACTTAGCAGCAGCAGTATCTTACAAACTTATTTAATTTGAGGGCTAAAACAACCTCCTTCATTTCACCAATGAGGAAATAAAGAGTTAAGAGAAGTTATTTATTCATAATCAGGCAAATAGTTAGAGGCAACACGAAGCTAAGAATGTAGGCTTCCTCAGATACTCAGTCTAGCCTTATTTATAATAGTCGTAATCATAAAATCTTGCTTACAGAAAGTTAAAACCAAACTCTTTCAAAGCACTATCAAGGTTTACATTATCTAAGGTAACATATTCTATTACCATGTTTATAACTCATAGCTTAGAATAATTACATTTTAAATTAATCATTGATTACCAGGAATTAGGATCTACTCAAGCGTAGAAAGATAACAGATACTGAAACATATGTAGAATATTTGCATTATTAACTAATAACGTGTATGTTTGCTGGAGTGCTATAGCTAATTTTAAATATATCTTTGTACCATTTGACATTTGAATTATTTGACTACCATTAAACAATGAGGGTGGATTGCTTCTACAATTAATTTAAAATTTTCACAAGATTTGAAAACACGTTAATAGTTTGTATTTGTTTAAAATATTGTCTAGTGATTTCCATATCTTTTTATGACTTGGAAGAATAAAAATAATAATTTCATGCAATTTCATGAATACAAGCTGTGTGGAGTTTTAGAAAAAAAAATGGAATTTAAGATGTGTCACTTTGTTACAACAAAGCACTGAAAGATCTGAATTATTATCTTAGATGTGTGAATTTGGGTAAGCATGAAGTAATCACTCCAAGATGTTTTTTTCATCTATCAAATAGAGATACAATACCACATTGTCAACATCACAGGCTTTTTGTGTGAATTACGTAATTTAATCCATGTAGAAGTTCTTGGGGGTATGAAAATTATAAATTTAAGGTATGATTTTGTGTGTTAACTTACATTAACTAATATATATATATATATATATATATATATATATATATATATATATATATATATACAGCTGTGAACATACATCAACATTTGCCCTACCACAGAACACAGAGAAAAGCCAAGAAGTTAAATTATTTGTGCTAAATTCTACAGCAAATTACAGATTTTAAAACTTATTATTCTTTGGAGGTTTTCTACCATTCATGTGGTCTAATTTTGTAAAGTTTTTAATATATATAAATCAAAGACCAGAACAAAATAAATTGCTCAAGGTCTTAAGTGAAGAGGAACTAAAAAGCCTCTGGATGAACGTGAAAGTGGAGAGTGAAAAAGTTGGGCTAAAGCTCAACATTCAGAAAACGAAGATCATGGCATCTGGTCGCATCACTTCATGGGAAATATATGGGGAATCAGTAGAAACAGTGTCAGGCCTTATTTCTTTTGGGCTCCAAAATCACTGCAGATGGTGACTGCAGCCATGAAATTAAAAGACGCTTACTCCTTGCAAGAAAAGTTATGACCAACCTAGATAGCATATTCAAAAGCAGACATTACTTTGCTGACTAAGGTCCATCTAGTCAAGGCTATGGTTTTTCTTGTGGTCATGTATGGATGTGAGAGTTGGACTGTGAAGAAGGCTGAGTGCCGAAGAATTGATGCTTTTGAACTGTGGTGTTGGAGAAGACTCTTGAGAGTCCCTTGGACTGCAAGGAGATCCAACCAGTCCATCCTGAAGGAGATCAGCCCTGGGATTTCTTTGGAAGGAATGATGCTAAAGCTGAAGCTCCAGTACTTTGGCCACCTCATGCGAAGAGTTGACTCATTGGAAAAGACTTTGATGCTGGGAGGGATTGGGTGCAGGAGGAGAAGGGGACGACAGAGGATGAGATGGCTGGATGGCATCACTGACTTGATTGACATGAATCTGAGTGAACTCCGGGAGTTGGTGATGGACAGGGAAGCCTGGCATGCTGCGATTCATGGGGTCCCAAAGAGTTGGACACGACTGAGCAGCTGAACTGAACTGATACACTCAAGGCCACAGAGCTGGTAAGTAGCAGAGTCAGGGATAACATCCAGGTTTTTGAGACTCCAAAGTCGTTTCCTTTACTCTGTGCTGTCTTTCAGAGATCATAGTCACCTGTTTGGGAAATATTCACCTTCTTTTGGCATGTTTGTGTGTTTCCCAGACATTGAAGTGGTACAAAATAGCAGTATATTTTTGTGCGTGTGACTAACGTTCTCTAACAAAATAAATGGTTTTCTTTTGATGTCTGTTCTTTTGACCTTGTATCTTTTTATTAAAAAAAAAAATTTTGTTAACTTGCCGTTTCTGTAAGAGTGAAATAGTCTTGATTGAATTTATCATAGTTCAGAAATATGGGTCCTTATTGAGTTTAAAGGGTTTAAAAAGATAGACTTTTCCCTGGATTTGATTATGTCATTGACAGCAGTCAATATCTTCATGCATTGAAATGTGTTTACTTATAGGCACATAAGTAATTCATTTGTAAAATTGAATTTTCTGACTAGGGAGACTGTGTGTTTTGATTGTGTAACAGTCCTTCTGTAACTGAATCACAATTGATAAAAGCCAGATGGAAGTGGAAACAGTCCATTTCATGACTCTTAAAATGTTTAAGTTTGTTAATCCTTGCACTTCACACTTTTTGAAGTTCAGTGTCAGGGTAGAAAAAATTTGTTGCTGACTTTTTAATATGCAAAGTGGTCAGTAAGTGCTTATAACATTCTGTAAAGGAGAAAGAGTTTGAATTTTAGGAGTTTCAAGGACAACACTGATGGCTAAGCATTAAAATCATTTGTTTATAGCTCTTTCTTTTCCTCTTTAAATTTTTTCTTCAAAATAATTTTTAGTGTGTATATTGTGTTTGCTAGTCCCCATTATGCAGGAAAGAGTTGATTTTTAGTGTCTCCCAAGTATCTTGCTATATGAACACATATCCATGTTATTGGTTCAAATGCAGCACATAAATATACTTCTTCAATGTTGTTTTCTTAAAATGATTATTTTAATATTAATTAATATCATGAGCAATTGGTGAATTATAAATTAATTCTCATAGCCACATTCTGACATAAGTACTATGATCATCAACAATCTCATTCTTCAGCCTGAAGAAACTTGACCTTGGCGAGTTCACACAGCTTTCCCAGGATCTCAAAATTAGAAGCCACGGAACCAGGATTTAAACCCAGACCATCTAACTTCAGAGTCTAGTCTAGGGTCCTTATCACTATCCTATGTGGTTTCTCCATTTATTAAGAAACTAGTTGAACATGAAGATATGATAAGTACCAAACAAAGAAAACAGGCCTTTTTATTTGTATTCTTAATAATGGCACCACCGTTCTCCTTAGTACAAAGCAACAGAGTCATATCACACCTCCCTCTCACTCATTTCTGACATGGAATCATTTGCCAAGATCAAAAGATTTTATCTCTGCAAAGAATAATTCCATTATTTCTGCTACTATAATAGTTCAAGGCCTGATTGTTTATCACCCCTGGAATATTGCAACTTCTCTCCATGTCCAATTGTCTCCCAAACCAAACTATGCTATATAAAACTAAAAGGGACATCTTCTTAAATGTACAGGTATAAGTAAGATACTGTTCATAAACATTACCAGTACTGTTACAATTAAGTCAAAACTGCTCAGCTTGACATTTAGAGTTTTCAAAAATTTGGCCTCAGTGTTTCTTTCTACAATTATTTCTCAGCTTTGATGCAAATGTCCAATGTTCAAACTTAAATAAATAACTGCCAATTCACTAAGTGCAACCTTTATTTTTTCTGTTCCATGCCTTTGTTTAGTAATCTGCTCTCTTTACAGTTCCTTTCCTTGTAATTTATACCTATTAATAGTCAACTCAACTTTTATTTTTTTTAATATTTTTACTTTATTTTACTTTACAATACTGTATTGGCTTTGCCATACATTGGAATGAATCTGCCACGGGTGTACATGAGTTCCCAATCCTGAACCCACCTCCCACCTCCCTCCCCATATCATCTATCTGGGTCAACCCCGTGCACCAGCCCCAAGCATCCTGTATCCTGTATCGAACATAGACTGGCGATTCGTTTCTTACATGATAGTATACGTGTTTCAGTGCCATTCTCCCAAATCATCCCACCCTCTTCCTCTCCCTGAGGGTACAAAAGTCCGTTCTATACATCTGTGTCTCTTTTGCTGTCTCACATAGAGGGTTATCATTACCATCTTTCTAAATTCCATATATATGTGTTAGTATACTGTATTGGTGTTTTTCTTTCTGGCTTACTTCACTCTGTATGATTGGCTCCAGTTTCATTCATCCCATTAGAACTGATTCAAATGTATTCTTTTTAATGGCTGAGTAATACTCCATTGTGTATTTGTACCACAGCTTTCTTATCCATTCATCTGCTGATGGACATCTAGGTTGTTTCTATGTCCTGGCTATTATAAACAGCACTGCAATGAACATTGGGGTACATGTGTCTCTTTCATTTCTGGCTTCCTCGGTGTGTATGCCCAGCAGTGGGATTGCTGGGTCATAAGGCAGTTCTATTTGCAATTTTTTAAGGAATCTCCACAATGTTCTCCATAGTGGCTGTACTAGTTTGCATTCCCACCAACAGTGTAAGAGGGTTCCCTTTTCTCCACACCCTCTCCAGCATTTATTGCTTGTAGACTTTTGGATCACAGCCATTCTGACTGGTGTGAGATGGTACCTCATTGTGGTCTTGATTTGCATTTCTCTGATAATGAGTGATGTTGAGCATCTTTTCATGTGTTTGTTAGCCATCTGTATGTCTTCTTTGGACAAATGTCTATTTAGTTCTTTGGCCCATTTTTTGATTGGGTCATTTATTTTTCTGGAGTTGAGCTGCATAAGTTGCTTGTATATTTTTGAGATTAGTTCTTTGTCAGTTGCTTCATTTGCTATTATTTTCTCCTATTCAGAAGGCTGTCTTTTCACCTTGCTTATAGTTCCTTTGTTGTGCAGAAGTTTTGATTTTATTTTTTAGAAGCTTTTAATTTTAATTAGATCCCATTTGTTTATTTTTACTTTTATTTCCAGTATTCTGGGAGGTGGATCATAGAGGATCCTGCTGTGATTTATGTCGGAGAGTGTTTTGCCTATGTTCTCCGCTAGGAGTTTTATATTTTATGGTCTTACATTTAGATCTTCAATCCATTTTGAGTTTATTTTTGTGTGTGATGTTAGAAAGTGTTTTAGTTTCATTCTTTTCCAAGTGGTTGACCAGTTTTCCCAGAACCACTTGTTAAAGAGATTGTCTTTTCTCCGTTGTATATTCTTGCCTCCTTTGTCCAAGGTAAGGTGTCCATAGATGTGTGGATTTATCGCTGGGCTTTCTATTTTGTTCCTTTGATCTATATTTCTATCTTTCTGCCAGAACCATACTGTCTTGATGCCTGTGGCTTTGTAGTAGAGCCTGAAGTCAGGCAAGTTGATTCCTCCAGTTTCATTCTTCTTTCTCAGGATTGCTTTGGCTATTCGAGGTTTTTTGTATTTCCATACAAATCTTGAAATTATTTGTTCTAGTTCTGTGAAAAATACTGCTGGTAGCTTTATAGGGATTGCATTGAATCTGTAGATTGCTTTGGGGAGTACACTCATTTTCACTATATTTATTCTTTCGATCCATGAACATGGTATATTTCTCCATCTATTAGTGTCCTCTTTGATTTCTTTCACCAGTGTTTTATAGTTTTCTATATATAGGTCTTCAGTTTCTTTAGGTAGATATATTCCTAAGTATTTTATTCTTTTCGTTGCAATGGTGAATGGAATTGTTTCCCTAATTTCTTTTTCTACTTTCTCATTATTAGTGTATAGGAATGCAAGGGATTTCTGTATGTTGATTTTATATCTTGCAACTTTGCTATATTCATTGGTTATCTCTAGTAATTTTCTGGTGGAGTCTTTGCAAAAGAAACAAAAGAGACCATAGCAAAAATCAACAAAGTCAAAAGCTGATTCTTTGAAGGATAAATAAAATTGACAAACCATTAGCCAGACTCATCAAGAAGCAAAGAGAGAAAACTCAAATCAATAACATTAGAAATACAAATAGAGAGATCACAACAGACAACACAGAAATACAAATGATCATAAGAGACTACTATCAGCAATTATATGCCAATAAAATTGACAACATGGAAGAAACGGACAAATTCTTAGAAAAGTACAACTTTCCAAAACTTAACCAGGAAGAAATAGAAAATCCTAACAGACACATCACAAGCATGGAAATTGAAACTGTAATCAGAAATCTTCCAGCAAACAAAAGCCCAGGTCCAGACGGCTTCAGAGCTGAATTCTACCAAAAATTAAGGGAAGAGCTAACACCTATCCTACTCAAACTCTTCCAGAAAATTGCAGAGGAAGGTAAACTTCCAAACTCATTCTATGAGGCCACCATCACCCTAATGCCAAAACCTGAAAAGATGCCACAAAAAAAAAGAAAACTACAGGCCAAGATCACTGATGAACATAGAAGCAGAAATCCTCAACAAAATTCTAGCAATCAGAATCCTACAACACATTAAAAAGATCATACACCATGACCAAGTGGGCTTTATCCCAGGGATGCAAGGATTCTTCAATATCTGCAAGTCAATCAATGTAATTCACCACATTAACAAATTGAAAAATAAAAGCCATATGATTATCTCAATAGATGCAGAGAAGGCCTTTGACAAAATTCAACATCCATTTATGATAAAAACTCTCCAGAAAGCAGGCATAGAAGGAACATACCTCAACATAATAAAAGCTATATATGACAAACCCACAGCAAACATTATCCTCAATGGTGAAAAATTGAAAGCATTTCCCCTAAAGTCAGGCACAAGACAAGGGTGCCCACTTTCACCGCTACTATTCAACATAGTTCTGGAAATTTTGGCCACAGCAATCATAGCAGAAAAAGAAATAAAAGGAATCCAAATTGGAAAAGAAGAAGTAAAACTCTCACTGTTTGCAGATGACATGATCCTCTACATAGAAAACCCTAAAGACTCCACCAACTCAACTTTTAAAAGCACATATCAAACTGCACCTCATCTATGATTATATTCCCATCCTTGCATACACAGTTTGTATTTAATTTCCTCAGATGAATAAATCATATTACTTTGTGCCTCCCCTTGGCTCTCTTCATATTATCAGTTCAGTTCAGTTACTCAGTCATGTCTGACTCTTTGTGATCCCATGGACTGCAGCACACCAGGCTTCCCTGTCCATCACCAACTCCCGGAGTTTACTCAAACTCATGTCCATTTAGCTGGTGATGCCATCCAACCATCTCATCCTCAGTCATCCCCTTCTCCTCCTGCCCTCAATCTTTCCAAACATCAGGGTCTTTTCAAATGGGTCAGATCTTTGATTCAGGTGGCCATATTATTGGAGTTTTAGCTTCAGCATCAGTCCTTCCAATGAATATTCAGGACTGAGTTCCTTCAGGATGGACTGGTTGGAACTCCTTGCTGTCTAAAGGACTCTCAAGAGTCTCCTCCAACACCACAGTTCAAAACCATAAATTCTTTGGTACTCAGCTCTTTTTATAGTCCAATTCTCACATCTATACAAGACTACTGGAAAAATCATAGTTTTGAATAGATGGACCTTTGTTGGCAAAGTAATGTCTCTCCTTTTTAATATGCTGTCTAGGTTGGTCATAACTTTTCTTCCAAGAAGTAAGTGTCTTTTAATTCCTGGCTGCAGTCACCATCTGCAGTGATTTTGGAACCCAGAAAAATATAGTTTGTCATTGTTTCCATTGTTTACCCACCTATTTGCCATGAAGTGATGGGACTTTATGCCATGATCTTAGGTTTCTGAATGTTGGGTTTTAACACAACTTCATGTCGTGAAGAGGTATAAATATTTCTGCCCTTGCTTTAACTTCCTTTTAAGATGTTAAAAGTCTCAAGGTGAAAAGTTATGCCTTCTGCATCTTTATATTCTACATAGACCTAACTGAATTCCTTGAACATATTAAGTTGTTGTTGATGTTCTGTCACTAAGTCTCATTCAACTCTGCAACCCCATGAACTGCAGCACGCCAGGCTTCCCTGTCCTTCACTATATCCCAGAGTTTGTTCAGTACCAGGATCCAGCACGGGAGATCCCACCCATGACAAGGTCATGCGGAGAGGCCTGATGGGCAAGGCAAGTCAGGCTTCAGGGGGTTCCCCCTGGGTTTTCCTGAACATCTACCCCCAAACACCAGAGTCTGCCTGCCTTATTGTACTGTGCTTTCCACTCTTCTGCCTCTAAAAGGAATTAACTTAGGGCTCCGGTTAACAGTCTCCTGCATATAAAAAGAATGTCTCGGCTTAAACCCCTTTGATGGCTTTCTAACTTATCTGGCCGGTCTGCCCAGACTTTATGACTTGTTGATTGTTTACAGCCCCCAACCGTGAGAGGCACGAAGCTTAAATCATCTTAAATATATAGAGCCTTTTAGAGTTAAGAATTAGTTTGGTGAAGAGTTTGTTGAGTTAATGTTTGCTGCCAGGCCTCTATATCCTTTATCTTTTAGGCACTTGGGAGGATATTAATCAATGTAATAAGGATGCAGAAATAGGAATATAGTAGTTTTGATGTTAGCAATACTAGACTTTTGAGTTAATGAATTTTCTCTTTGTTATAAATCACTGTACTCCACTTTCTTGTTATAAATTGTTCTGTCTTTTCTATGTAAGAATGTAAGTTTATTTAGTGTTTTCTGAGAGTGGCACCAGACTTTGGGAAGGACAACACTATTACCTTTATCAGAAAAGGGCTGTAAAATGTTAATTGGCCCTCTGGCCAGAAGATGATGTAAATCACCTAAGGCTTATGTATACAACTAGGTATGCAGAGAGAAAGCCTGGTCTTGATAAGAGTCAGGACTGTTGACACTGCATAATTTTGTATTATCCATTGATCTCTATGTAAAATCAAAATTATAAAAGGCCTTTCCGGACAATAGAAGAGGGGCAAGTCACTGGAAAGACTGGTTTCCCCCGTGTCTTCTTTACTCTATTTTCAGGCTGAATTCCCATCTGGAGCAGGGAGGCTCGCCATGTCTACTTACTTGCCCGGCTTCTAAGCTCCATGAGAGAGGGAGCCCAAGGTGGGGCACCCTCTGCTATTCAAATGAGCGCTGGTGGCCTAACGTAGACGGTGCAAGTTCCTTGTCTGTAATTTTATTAGCTTTCCCTGTAAACCAAGTTAATCAGCCTCTTTTCTCCACTGATTTTCCCTACTACACTATTTCTTACTAATCTCTCTTTATATTTCTAAATAAATAAGTTTTCCTCGCCTATACTGTCTCCCCTTCAAATTACCCTGGATCCACTGGGGCTGGACCCCAGCAGCTCAAACTCATTTTCATTGAGTCAGTGATGCCATCCAAGCATCTTATCCTCTGTCATCTTCTTCTCTTCCTGCCTTCAGTCTTTCCAAACATCGGGGTCTTTTCTAATCAGTTGTTTGCATCAAGTGGACAAAGTATTGAAGCTTTAACTTCAGCATCAGGCCTTCCACTGAATGTTTGATTTCCTTTAGGATTGACTGGGCTGATCTCTTTGCAGTCCAAGGGACTCTGAAGAGTCTTCCCCAACACCACAATTCAAAAGCATCAATTATTTGGTGCTCAGCTTTCTTTATGGTTCAACTCTCACATCTGTATATGATCACTGAAAAAAAACATAGCAGTAGATTGAACATTCTTTGGTATTGCCCTTCTTTGGAACTGGAATGAAAACTGATCATTTACAGTCCTGTGACCACTGCTGAGTTTTCCATATATGCTGGCATATTGAGCACAGCACTTTACCAGCATTGTCTTTTAGAATTTGAAATAGATCAGCTGAAATTACATCATTTACACTAGCTTTGTTTGTAGTTATGCTCCCTAAGGCCCACTTGACCTCATATTCCAAGTTGCCTTGCTCTAGGTGAGTGATCACACCATCATGGTTATCTGGATTATTAAGATCTCTTTTGCATAGTTCTTCTGTGTGTTCTTGACACCTCTTCTTAATATTTTTTGCTTCTGTTATGTCCATAATATTTCTTTTCTTTATTGTGCCCATCTTTGTATGAAATGTTCCCTTGGTATCTCTAATTTTCTTGAAGAGATCTCTAGTTTTTCCCATTCTATTGTCTTCTTCTATTTCTTTGCAATGTTCACTTAGAAAGGCTGTTTTATCTCTCCTTGCTATTCTTTGAAACTTTGCACTCAGTTATATATCTTTCTTTTCTCCTTTGCCTTTGGCTTCTGTTCTTTTCTCAGCTATTTTTATGCCTCCTCCGACAGCCATTTTGCCTTTTTGCATTTCTTTTTCTTGTGGATGCTTTTGATCACCACCTCTGGTACAAGGTCATGAACCCCTGTCCATTCAGGCACTCTGCCTATCAGATCTAATCCCTTGAATGTATTTGTTATTTCCACTGTATAATCATAAGGGATATGATATAGGTCACACCTTAATGGCCTAGTTGATTTCCCTACTTTCTCAAATTTAAATCTGAATTTGGCAATAATGAGAGGGAATATTTTCCTGAATCATAACTAGAAAATAGGTGTCCAGGGACTTTTGACAATTAAGACCTAGTCCAGTAATAATACATCAATTGACCTATCAGCAAAACCCTCTCTGGTACTAGGAATGAGCCTTCCTAACAATGTGGGACCAAAAGGTCATGAAATGCCTCCCAAAATATGGTCAAATTTATAATCATTATGGGTTCCTGTCAACTATGAACTGGCACTTGCCAAGAGCATTTGCTAATGACTAAACAACAAGGGTATTTGCCATCTGCCTCTGCAGAGGTTCAACCCTCTGCTGCTGCAGCTGTTTATCTTCAACATCCCTCTGAGGGATTTCAGAGTGGAGTGTGGTACCCTGTGCTACAGGGAATCTGGTGGAACAGGGCTTTAGATAGTTAGATATTTTCAGGAACTGATTTCATGATCCTAATCTTTGCAACTTTTCATATCTATGAAGACACTAAATAAATGGTGATATCAACTCCTTGTGAAAGTAGGAAACGTCTTATAAAGTAAATGATTGATTGCATTGAACTCCCTTTTCAACAAAATCTTATATATTGAACTTCCCCCACTATTTATTTGGAGCAGTCTCTCAGAACTGTTTGGGGTATTGTCTCCTTGCTACAGTCCTCATTTTACCCCAAAGAAATCTTAATTCAAAACTTTTAAGTTGTATATCTTTTTTAGTCAATATGGACAAAGCTAGCTGTAAAATTTCCAAAAGTTAATGGAACACACTTATTTTCTTTGATATCTTGAAGCTTCCAAATATTATCAGGAACATAAATTTGCCTCTCTGCAAAATAAGATTTTAAGATTAACAGAGGCAAACAAAGGATCAAATAAAGAAAAGATAAGGCCTTATGCATCTCTTCTCTGGCTCCTCATGCTCAGTCCCTGCCTCAGACGCCACTTTCCTCCTTCCTTTTTCTACTGCCTATACCACCTCTATACCCTCAGTTCTCCCATACAAATTTTCCTGCCAACTTCCCTTTTCCCCGAAACTGTCCCAGCCCCACTTTTCTTTGAAGCTATCAAAATCTTCCCCTTTAAAATTAAGTGCTTGGGGCTGGTGCACGGGAATGATCCAGAGAGATGATATGGGGTGGGAGGTGGGAGGGAGGTTCAGGATTGGGAACTCATGTACACCCGTGGCAGATTCATGTCAATGTATGGAAAACCAATACAGTATTGTAAAATAAAATAAAGTAAAAATAAAAATTAAAAAAATAAATAAATGAAAATAAAATTAAGTGTTCTGAAGATCCTTTGATTTTTTTTAAAATATTCCCTGGACTAAAGCTGCACTGCAAGCCATTGTAAAAGATTTTCCTAAGGGGGCAGGGAGCTGAGAAAACACCACAAAATTCTCTAATGAGAATAGGGCAGGAAACTGGAGCCAAGAAAAGCAACCTCAGTTTGGCCCAGAAGGAGGAACAGGGGACTGAGAAAAGTGGCTAGCAAGCTTCAGCCTGCAGCAAAAGGTGGTTCAAGGGGATGTAGGCTCTGGAAAAAATCCCAGGGAGAGATAGAGGGCTGGAGACCTGAGGATGTGACGAGAGGGCTACTTTGACATGGCTGTAGAAATAGACATGACTACCAGCTGGGTGGGGTGCCAGAGGCAACAGACAAAACACCACCAATGAAGTCCCAATCCCAGAGGTTGTAACTACCACCAGGCTGTGATCAGGCACATATTATTGTCCACACCTTTCTGGGAGGTCTTTCTAGGGCCCAGAAACTAGAACCTTTCCCTTTGGCAGAACTCACGACCTACCTCAGACAGTAACAACATCCAACAGATCACTATTGACATGGGCATTCCCTGGTACAACATGTGTGTGGCTTCCATATCCTCCTTTATCTCCAGTCCAAGAGAGCAAGTGAGCCTTAATGAGCCTTGGTCTTTGACATCTGATGTCCAGGTGGGTAACAGACTGTGGGTTCTAGGGGCAACTATCAACATTAGAAGAAACTACAAGCTGGAATAAGGCAAGATCTGAGACTAATTTGACCCATGCTGCCCAAAATAAGTCCCGAGACCTTCCTAGAAATATTAGAGGACTGGTGTAAGCCTCACTTGGTGTTCTGGGCTGCTAAGTGTTGCCTTCACCAAGGGTATGGGGAATTTTCTTTTGTGCTATGTGGCTTGTGAGATCTTGGAGCTTCAATAGGCATTGAGCCTGAACCCCTTAGTTGAGAGACCCAAGCCCAAGACTTTGAATAATCAGAGAACTCCTGACCCCAGGGAACATTAATAGACAGAGCATTTCCAAAGGCCTCCATCTCAACAACAAAACCAATCCCACCCAAAGGCCAGCAAACATGAGTACCCAGATACCCTATGCCAATCCTCTAACAAAAAAGAAACACAAATGTGTAAACTAGTAGACAGGCTCCCCAAAGCTGTACCAAAGCAGCAGACACCGCCAAACCTACTACTGGACATGGCACTGCCTTTCAGAGAGACAAGACCCAGCTTCATTCATTGGAACACAGACACAACCAGGAAAGCATCACAGGATACTAGTTCAACCCTGCCCACAGAGGGTAGATTCTAGGGTACTAGTACAACTCCACCCATGGGGGATAGACCACAAAACTAAGAACTACTATATTGACAACTTTTACCTTTAAAAAAAAAATCACACTTCTACCTCAACATTGGCCTTTGGTGAAACTGTGAATTTTTCCTTTTATTTTTTAAAATTGTTTTTTCTTTTTCTTTTCTTTTTTATTTTGTCTGTTTTACTGTTTTTCTTATTATTCTTTTCCTGCTGTAGTTATTCCTCAATATATGTAAATCTTTTTTTTACAAACTTCTATTTAAGTTTTCTATTTTTTCCCCTTTTTTTTCTATTCTTTTTTTCTTTTTGCTTTCTTTTCTTCTTATTATTTTCTTTTGTCCTTTATTTTTTCACCATATTTGCTAATTTTTGTTTTCTTTACTTTATTTCCCAGTTGGCACTCTGCTTTGAATCAGATTTCTGGTTTAAATTTTACTTACCTTTGTTTTTAATTGGTCATTATCATTTTTTGTTTGCTTTGGTCAACAAGTCAGTCTCTTGTACATTCTTTTGTTTGGAATATTTTTGTTATATTTGTGTGTGTATAAGTGTGTATATATGTCCCATTGTTTCTGTAATTATCTATCTGATCTTGCATTTACGATTTGTCAGGGTTTGCTTTTGTTTCTTGTAGTGTTGTTATTTTTTGGCTTGGTATGTTTGTTTCAATCTCCTGTAGTCCCCTAACAAATGACTTGTGGAGTCTCGGTCTCCTGACCAGGGGTCAGGCCTGAGCCATTCACCTGGGAGTGCTGAGACCAGTATTCTAGACTGCCAAAAAATGCCTAATCTCAGGGAGCATTAGTGAAAAATCCCATGAAGTGTTACACCTGTATAAAAGCCTGGAATCACTTGGTATCACCAAGCTGCTGGCAACACACACTGAAGAACACCTTACCCAAACTACAAGCAAGACAAAAACGCAAAGCCAATCATCAGAAGACAGGATAATAATACACTCCAAGATACCACCTCACACACCTTCTGGCAAGAATACACAGAAGAACTATATAAAAAAGAACTCAATGACCTGGATAATCATGATGGCATCATCACTCACCTAGAGCCAGACATCATGGAGTGTGAAGCCAAGTGGGCCTTAGGAAGCATCACTAAGAACAAAGGTAATGGAGGTGATGGAATTCCAGTTGAGCTATTTCAAATCTTAAAAGATAATGCTGTTAAAGTGCTGCACTCAATAGGTCAGCAAATATGGAAAACTCAGCAGTGGCCTAGGACTAGAAAAGGTCAGTTTTCACTCCAATCTGAAAGAAGAGCAATGTCAAGGAATGCTCAAGCTACCATACAATTGCACTCATTTCACATGCCAACAAAATAACACTAAAAATCCTCCAAGTTAGGATTCAACAGTATGTGAATGATGATCTTTCAGATGTACAACTCGGATTTAGAAAATGCAGCAGAATCAGCGATCAAGTTGCCAACATCTATTGGGTAATAGAAAAAGCTAGAAAAAAATTTTAAACATCTACTTTTGCTTTATTGACTATGTTAAAAACAACTAGTTCTGCTTCATTGCCTATGCAAACGCCTTTGACTGTGTCACCACAAACTGCAGAAAATTCTTAAAGAGACGGAAGTATCAGACCACCTCCCCTTCTTCATGCAAAACCTGTATGTAGGTCAAAAAGAAACAGTTAGAAATGGACATAGAAGAATTGACTGATTCAATACTGGAAATAGAGTACATCAAGGCTGTATATTGACAGCCTGCTTATTAACTTACATGCAGAGTACATTATGTGAAATGATGGGCTGATGAAGCACGAGTTGGAATCAAGATTGCTGGGAGAAATATCAATAACCTCAGATATGCAGATGACACCACCGTTGTGGCAGAGAGTGAAGAGGAATTAAAGAGCCTCTTGATTAAGGTGAAAGAAGAGAGTGAAAAAACTGGTTTACTTATCTTTGACAAAGGAGGCAAGAATATACAATGGATTAAAGACAGTCTCTTTAACAAGTGATGCTGGGAAAACTGGTCAACCACTTGTAAAAGAATGAAACTAGAACACTTTCTAATACCATACACAAAAATAAACTCAAAATGGATTAAAAATCTAAACATAAGTCCAGAAACTATAAAACTCCTAGAGGAGAACATAGGCAAAATACTCTCCGACATAAATCACAGCAGGATCCTCTATGACCCACCTCCCAGAATATTGGAAATTAAAGCAAAAATAAACAAATGGGACCTAATTAAACTTAAAACCTTCTGCACAACAAAGAAAACTATAAGCAAGGTGAAAAGACAGCATTCTGAATGGGAGAAAATAATAGCAAATGAAGCAACTGACAAACAACCAATCTCAAAAATATACAAGCAACTCATGCAGCTCAACTCCAGAAAAATAAATGACCCAATCAAAAAATGGGCCAAAGAACTAAATAGACATTTGTCCAAAGAAGACATACGGATGGCTAACAAACACATGAAAAGATGCTCAACATCACTCATTATCAGAGAAATGCAAATCAAGACCACAATGAGGTACCATCTCACACCAGTCAGAATGGCTGTGATCCAAAAGTCTACAAGCAATAAATGCTGGAGAGGGTGTGGAGAAAAGGGAACCCTCTTACACTGTTGGTGGGAATGCAAACTAGTACAACCACTATGGAGAACAGTGTGGAGATTCCTTAAAAAACTGGAAATAGAACTGTCTTACAACCCAGCAATCCCACTGCTGGGCATACACACCGAGGAAACTAGAATTGAAAGAGACACATGTACCCCAATGTTCATCGCAGCACTGTTTATAATAGCCAGGACATGGAAGCAACCTAGATGTCCATCAGCAGATGAATGGATAAGAAATCTGTGGTACATATACACAATGGAGTATTACTCAGCCATTAAAAAGAATACATTTGAATCAGTTCTAATGAGGTGGATGAAATTGGAGCCGATTATACAGAGTGAAGTAAGCCAGAAAGAAAAACACCAATACAGTATACTAACACATATATATTGAATTTAGAAAGATGGTAATGATAACCCTGTATTTGAGACAGCAAAAGAGATGCAGATGTATATAACAGACTTTTGGATTCTGAGGGAGAGGGAGAGGGAAGGATGATTTGGAAGAATGGCATTGAAACACGTATAATATATAAGAAACGAATCGCCAGTCTAGGTTCGATACAGGATACAGGATGATTGGGGCTGGTGCACTGGGATAACCCAGAGGGATGGTTGGGGAGGGAGGTGGGAGGGGGGTTCTGGAGTGGGATCTTATGTACACCCATGGCAGATTCATGTTGATGTATGGCAAAACCAATACAGTATTTTAAAGTAAAAAATAATAATAATAATAATAAATTTTTAAAAATAAATAAATAAAAAAATCTGAAATGAAAAGAATAAATTAATTAAATAAATAATTTAAAAAACCAAAGATCATATAGCTTCCAGTCCCATCACTTCATGGCATATAGATGAGGAAACAATGGATACAGAGACAGACTTTATTTTCTTGGGCTCCAAAATCACTGTGGATGGTGACTGAAGCCATGAAATTAAATGACACTTGCTCCTTGCATGAAGAACAATGACAAATCTAGATAGCATATTAAAAAGCAGGGACATTAGTTTGCCTGCAAAGGTCAGTATAGTCAAAGCTATAGTTTTTCCAGTAGTCATGTATGAATGTGAGAGCTAACAATTAAAAAAAAAAAAAAAACTGGAGCACTGATGCACTGATGTCTTAGAATTCTGGTGCTGGAGGAGACTCTTGAGAGTCTCTTGGAAAGCAAAGAGATCACACCAGTCAATCTTCAAGGAAATCAAGCCTGAATATTCATTGGAAAAACTGATACTGAAGCTCCAATACTTTGGCACCTGATGCAAAGAACCAACTCATTGGCAAAGATCCTAATGCTAGAAAAGATTGAAGGCAGGAAAATAAGGGGACAACAAAGGGTATGATTGTTGGATGGCATCCCTGATTCAACGGAAATGAGTTTGAGCAAGTTCTGGGAGATGGTGAAGGACAGGAAAGACTAATGTGCTGCAGTACATGGGGTCACAACGAGTCAGAAAAGACTGAGTGACTGAACAAACAGCAATATATAGTCTTGCCCATCAGAAAGAAAAACGTAAAGTCACTTCCTTACACTAGAATGCAGTCACAATTCACCCCCAACATGAAACCAGCACAAACCACTGCACCAACCTTAACCACTGAGGACAGAAACAAAATGGAAGAAGAAATAGGACCCTAAAGTCCGGGAAAAGAAGGTCTCAAATGAAACAATTTAGGGGGGAAAAAAGAAGACAAAGAAATATACTGCAAATGAAGGGTCAAGGTATTAACTAAACTTACAAGACCAAAGAAATGAAGAGGAAATAGGGAAACCACCTGAAAAAAAAAATGTAGAGTAATAACTGTAAAGATGTTGAAAATTTCAAAAATAGAATGGAGAAAATGAAAGAATCAATTAATACAGTTAACAAGGACCTAGATAGAGAATAAACAAACAGTGATGAATAACACAATTACTGAAATTAAAAATAGTCTAGAAGGAACTAATAGTAGAATAACTCAAGCAACAAATAGACAAATGAGCTGAAAGATAGATGTTGGAAGTTACTGCTGAAGAGCTGATTAGAAGAAAAATGAATGAATCAACTGAAGATAGCCTCAGAGACTTCTGGGACAATATTAAAAGCACCAACCTTTGAATTATAGGGGTCCCAGAGGTAAAAGAGAAAAAGAAAAATTCTGAGATAATTTTTGAAAGATTATAGTCAAAAACTCCCCCAATATAGGAAAGGAAACAATCAAGCAGGTCAGAGAGTCCCATATAGGGTAAACTCAAGGAAAAACACGTCAGGGCACATACTAGTTAAGCTAACAGAGATTAAACATAAAGGAAAAATGTTAAAAGCAGCAAGGGAAAAGGGACAAGTAACATACAAGGGAAACCATATATGATCAACAGCTGATCTTTCAGCAGAAAATCTGTAGGCCAGAAAGGAATGGCAGGACACGTTTAAAGTACTGAAAGAAAAAAAAAAAAAAAGCTATAACCAAGATTACTCTACCCAGAAAGGATTTTATCCAAAATTGATGGAGAAATCAAAAGCTTTACAGAAAAGCAGAAGTTAAAAGAATTTAGTACCACCAAAAGAACTTTAGAACAAATGTTAAAGGGATCTAAATAGGCAGGAAACACAAGAGAAGTAAAAGACCTACAAAAACAAACTCAAAACAATTAAGAAAATGCTAGTAGGAAAAAATATGCCAATAATTACTTTCAGTTCATTCACTCAGTCATGTCCAACTCTTTGTGACCCCATGAATTGCAGCACACCAGGCCTCCCTGTCCATCACCAACTCCCGGAGTTCACACAAACTCACATCCATTGAGTTGGTGATGCCATCCAGCCATCTCATCCTCTGTCGTCCCCTTCTCCTCCTGCCCCCAATCTCTATCAGCATCAGAGTCCTTTCCAATGAGTCAATTCTTCAAATGAGGTGGCCAAAGTACTGGAGTTTCAGCTTCAACATCAGTCCTTTCAAAGAATACCCAGGAGTGATTTCCATTAGAATGGCCTGGCTGAATCTCCTTGCAGTCCAAGGGACTCTCAAGAGTCTTCTCCAACACCACAGTTCAAAAGCATCAATTCTTTGGCGCTCAACTTTCTTTACAGTCCAACTCTCACATTCATACATGACCACCAGAAAAAACATAGCCTTGACTAGTCAGACCTTTGTTGGCAAAGTAATGTCTCTGCTTTTGAATATGCTATGTAGGTTGGTCATAACTTTCCTTCCAAGGAGTAAGCGTCTTTTAATTTCATGGCTGCAAGCACTATCTGCAGTGATTTTTGAGCCCCCCAAAATAAAGTCTGACACTGTTTCCACTGTTTCCCCATCTATTTCCCATGAAGTGATGGGACCAGATGCCATAATCTTCATTTTCTGAATGTTTAGCTTTAATCCAACTTTTTCACTCTCCTCTTTCATTTTCATCAAAAGGCTTTTTAGTTCCTCTTCACTTTCTGCCATAAGGGTGGTGTCATCTGCATATCTGAGGTTATTGGTATTTCTCCCGGCAATCTTGATTTCAGCTTGTGCTTCTTCCAGGCCAGCGTTTCTCATGATGTACTCTGCATAGAAGTTAAATAAGTAGGGTGACGATATACAGCCTTGACATACTCCTTTTCCTATTTGGAAACAGTCTGTTGTTCCATGTCCAGTTCTAACTGCTGCTTCCTGACCTGCATACATGTTTCTCAAGAGGCAGGTCAGGTGGTCTGGTATTCCTATCTCTTTCTGAATTGTCCACAGTTTATTGTGATCAACAGAGGCAAAGGCTTTGGCATAATCAATAAAGCAGAAATAGATGTTTTTCTGGAACTCTCTTGCTTTTTGATCAAGAGATCAAATTCAGATCTAGGGACACATATAGACTCAATGAAAGGCACTGGAAAAAAGTAGTCTATACAAATCAATATCAAACAAAGGAGGAGTAGCTATACTCACATTAGATCAAATAGACTTTAAAATGAAGACTGCTACAAGAGACAAAGAAGGATACTACATAATGATCAAGTAATCATTCCAAGAATATATAGCATTATAAATATATATGTACACAACCTAGGAGTACCTCAATACATAAGGTAGATGCTAACAACTATAAAAGGAGAAATCAAAAGTAACATAATAATACTGGGGGAATCTAACAGCCAACTCATAGCAATGGAGAGATTATCTGAACAGAAAACTAATAAGGAAGCATGATCACTATATAACACATTAGACAGTAAGACCTAATTAATACCTAGAGAACATTCCATCCAAAATTGGCAGAATACACATATTTCTCAAGAGCATATGGAACATTCTCCAGATTAAATTGCATCTTGGATGACAAATCAAGCCTTGGTAAATTTAAGAAAATTGAAATTGCATCAAGCATATTTTCTGACCACAATGCTATAAGATTAGGTATTAAGCACAGGGGAAAAACTGTAAAAAAAACAATTCAAACACATGAAGCCTAAACAATATGCATCTAAATAGCCAAAATAACACTGAAGAAATCAAAGGGGAAGTAAAAAAGATACCTAGAAACAAATGAAAATGAAAACATGACAACTCAAAGTCTATGGGATCTATAAAATCAGTCCTAAGAAAGAAATTTATAGCAATATAAGCCTACTTCAAGAACAAAAAAAAATATCAAACAGCCTAACCTTGCACCAAAAGCAATTAGATAAAGAGGAACAAAAAACTCTAATAGAAACAATCACAAAGATCAGAACAGAAATAAGTGAAAAAGATATGAAACAAACAATAGCAAAGATAAGTAAAATGAAAAGCTGCTTCTTTGAGAAAATAAACAAAATTGACAAGCCCTTAGTCAGACTTATCAAGAAAAAAATGGGAGGACTATAAAATAAGAAATGAAAAAGGAGAAGTTACAAAAGGAAACATAGAAACACAAGGATCATAAGAGACTACTATGAACAACTATATGCAAATAAAATGAACAACCTGGAAGGAATGGACAAATTTTTAGAAAAGTACAATCTTCCAAACCTGAACCAACAATAAGTGGAACACGTGTATACCTGTGGCGGATTCATGTTGATGTATGGCAAAACCAATACAATATTGTAAAGTAATTAGCCTCCAATTAAAATAAATAAACTTATTTTAAAAAGGAAAATATAAACAGGCCAATTACAAGCACTGAAATTGAAACAATAATCAAAAATCTTCAAACGAAAGTTGGGGCCAGGTGGCTTCACAGGCAAATTACATCAAAAGTTCAGGGAAGAGCTAACATTTATCCTGCTCTAACTGTTTCAAAAATCGCAGAGGGAGGAAAACTCTCCAACTCATTCCATGAGGCCATCCTAACGCTGAAGCCACAACCAGACAAAATTGCTACCAAAAAAGAAAATTACAGGCCAATATCACTGATGAATGGAGAGGAAAAATCCTCAACAAAACTCTAGCAAATAGAACGCAACAACACGTTAAAATGATCATATATCAGATCAAATGGGCTTTATTTAAGGGATGCAAGGATTCTTCAATATACACAAATCAATCAATGTGATGCAACTTATTAACCAGTTGAGAGATAAAAATCATGTAATCATATCAATAAATGTAGAGTAAGCTTTCAGTAAAATTCAACAACCATTTATGATAAAAGTCTCTAGAAAATCAGCATAGACGGAACCTACAGCAACATAATATAGGACATATATGACAAACCCACAGCAATCATTATTCTCAATGGTGAACAACTGAAAGCATTTCTTCTAAGATTACGAACAAGACAAGGGTGCACATTCTCACCACTATAATTCAATATAGTTTTGGAAGTCCTAGCCACAGCAATTACGAAGTGAAAGAAATGATAGAAATCCATAATGGAAAAGAAGCAAACCTCTCACGGTTGCAGATGACATGATACTATATGTACAAAACCCTAAAGATGTGACCAAAAAACTACTAATCACTGAATTTAGTAAATTCTCAGGATATAAAATGAATACACAGAAATCCCTTGCATTCTTGTACAGGAGCAATGAAAAAAATCAGAAAGGAGAATTAAGGAATCAATCCCATCCACCATTGGAACATCAACAACTAAATAAACTACCTAGGAATGTGTATTAGTTGCTTAGATGTGTCCAACTCTTTGTGACCCCACTGACTGTATCCCACCAGTCTCCTCTGTCCACGCAATTCTCCAAGCAAGAATATTGGAGTGGGTTGCCATTTCCTTCTCCAGGAGATCTTCCCAACCCAGGAACTGAACTCAGGTTTCCTGCATTCCAGGCAGATTCTTTTCCATCTGAACTACCAGGGAATAAATCTCCCTAAAGAGATAAAAGACCTGCAGGGAGAAAAGCATAAGACACTGATGAAAGAAATCAATTAAGACACAGATAGATGGAGATATACACTATTTTCTTGGGTTAGAAGAATCAATATTGTAAAAATGACTATTTTACATAAAGAGACCTAAATATTCAATTCAATTCTTATCAAACTACCAATGGTATTTTTCACGGAACTAGAAAAAAAAAATTCACAATTTGTATGGAAACGTGAAAGATCTCAAATAACTGAAGCAATCTTGAGAAAGAAGAATGGAGCTTGAGGAATCAGCCTTCCTAGTTTCAGCCTTTATAACAAAGCTACAGTCATCAAGAAAATATGGTGCTGGCACAAAATAAATAAATAAATAAATAAATAAACAAATGGAACAAGGTAGAAATCCCAGAGATAAACCCACACACCTATGGACACCTCCTCTTTGACAAAGAAGGAAAAAATATAACATGGAAAAAAATAGTATATTCAATAAATTGTGCTGGAAAAACTAGACAGTTACATGTAAAAGAATGAGATGAGAACATTTCACAACATCATATAAGAAATAAACTCAAAATGGATTAAGACTTAAATGTAAGGTCAGAACTCATAATGCTCCTACAGGAAAATATAGGCAGTGCACTCTGACATAAATCACAGCAAGATTCTCTGTGACCCACTTCCTACATTAATGGAAATAAAAACAAAAATTAAAAAGAAATTTGACCTAATTATACTTAAAACCTTTTGCAAAGGAAAGGAAACTATAAACAAGATTGAAAGGCATCTCTCACAATGAAAAAAGTAATTGCAAGTGAGGTCTTTTAAGCAGCATCTACAGCTCAATATCAGAAAAACAACCCCCAAAATGGGCAGAAGACCTAAATAGACATTTTTCAAAAGAAGCCATATGAAGGACTAATAAATATGAAAATGTGCCCAACACTGCTCATTATTAGAGAAATGCAAATAAAGCTACAATTAAGTATCACCTTTCAACAATTAGAATGACCATCATCAAAATATCTAAAAACAATAAACGCTAGAGAGTATGTGGAGAAAAGGTAACCCTCCTGCTCTGTTGGTGGGAATATGCAAGAGGTACAATGGATTACAGTATGGAGATTCCTTACAAAACTAGGAATAAATATAACATATGACCGAACAATCCCACTGCTGAGAATATACCTTGAGAAAATCACAATTCTAAAAGACACATGCACCCCAATGTTCACTGTGGCACTACTTACGATAACCAAGACATTGACGTGTTGATTTAGCTTAGTTAAGTCACTCAGTTGTGTCCGACTTTTTGCACCCACATACACTGCAGCAGCACACCCAGCTTCCCTGTCCATCACCAACTCCAAGAGCTTGCTCAAACTCATGTTCATTGAATCAGTGATGCCATCCAACCATCTCATCCTCTGTCATTTCCTTCACATTCTGCCTTCAATCTTTCCCAGCATCAGGGTCTTTTCTAATGAGTCAGTTCTTTGCATCAGGTGTCCAGAGTACTGTAGTTTCAGCTTCAGCATCAGTTTTTCCAATGAATATTCAGGACTGATTCTTTTTTTTTTTGTTTTTGTTTTTTTGTTTTTTGTTTTTTATTTTTTAAATTTTAAAATCTTTAATTCTTACATGCATTCCCAAACATGAACCCCCCTCCCACCTCCCTCCCCATAACATCTTTCTGGGTCATCCCCATGCTGATTCTTTCAGTATTTGCTGGTTTGATCTTGTAGTCCAACGGGCTCTCTCAGGTGTCTTTTCAACACTATAGTTCAAAAGCATCAATTCTTCAGCACTCACCTTTCTTTATGGTCCAATTCTCATATCTACACATGGCTACAAGAAAAACCATAGATTTGGTTGTAAGGATGTTTGTCAGCAAAGTAATGACTCAACTTTTAATATGCTGTCTAGGTTTATCATAGCTCTTTTTCCAAGGAGCAGGCATCTTTTAATTTCATGGCTGTGGTAACCATCTGCACTGATTTTGGAGCCCCAAAAATGTTAAATCTGCCACTGTTTCCATGTTTTCCCCATCTATTTGCCATGAAGTGATGGGACCAGATGCTGTGATCTTCTTTTTTTGAATGTTGAGTCTTAAGCCAGCTTTTACACTCTCCTCTTTCACTTTCTTCAAGAGGATCTTTCATTCCTCTTCACTTATCTGATGTTATCTGCATATCTGAGGTTATTTATATTTCTCCTGGCAATCCTGATTCTGGCCTGTGCTTCATTCGGCATTTGCATGATGTACTCTGCATATAAATTAAATAACTAGGGCCATGATATAGTCTTGGTGTACTCCTTTCCCAATTTGGAACTAGTCCACTGTTCCTTGTCTGGTTCTAGCTGTTGCTTCTTGACTTGCACACAGATTTCTCAGGAGACAAGTAAGGTGGTCTTGTTTTCCCATCTCTTTAAGAATTTTCCACAGTTTGTTGTGATCCACACAGTCAAAACTTGGGCTTCCCTGGTAGCTCAGAGAGTAAAGCGTCTGCCTACAATGCAGGAGACCCGGGTTTGATCCCTGGGTCAGGAAGATCCCCTGAAGAAGGAAAAGAAAACCCACTCCAGTATTCATGCCTGGAAAGTCCCACGGACCGAGGAGCCTGGTGGGCTACAATCCATGGGGTCACAAAGAGTTGGACATGACTGAGCGACTTGACTTGACTTCACTTCACTTCACACAGTCAAAAGCTTTAGTGTAGTCAATGAAGCAGACGTTTTTCTGGAATTCTCCTACTTTTTCTATGATCCAATGGATGTTGGCAATTTGACCTCTGGTTCATCTACCTTTTCTAAGTTCAGCTAGAACTTCTGGAAGTTATTGTTTCACGTACTCTTGAAGCCTAGCTTGGGGAATTTTGAGCATTACTTACCTCTCATGCAAAAGGAGTGCAATTTTTCCAGTCCTGTGGTCAATGCTGAGTTTTCTAAGTTTGCTGGCATATTGAGTGCAATACAGTAACAGTATCATCTTTTAGGATTTGAAATAGCTCACCTCGAATATCACCTCCACTAGTTTGTTCATAGTGGTGCTTCCTAAGACCCACTTGACTTCACACTCCAGGATGTCTGGGTCTAGGTGAGTGATCACACCATCATCATTATTTGGGTCATTGAGTTTTTTGTTTTTTGTTTGTTTGTTTGTATAGTTATGCCTTGTGTTCCAGCCACCTCTTCTTAATATCCTCTGCTTCTATTAGGTCCATACCGTGTCTGTTCTTTATTGTGTCCATGTTTGCATGAAATGTTTCCTTGGCATCTCTAATTTTCTTGAAGAGATCTCAAGTCTATCCCATTCCATTGTTTTCCTCTATGTGTTTGGCTTGATCACTTGAAAAGGCTTTCTTCTCTCTTCCTTTTATTCTTTGGAACTCTGCATTCAGATGGATATATCTTTCCTTTTCTCCTTTGTATTTCACTTCTCTACTTTCTCAGCTATTTGTAAGTCCTCCTCAGACATTCATTTTGCCTTTTTGTGTTTCTTTTTCATGGGGATGGTTTTCATTACCGCCTCTTGTACGGTGTTATCAACCTCCTTCCATAGTTCTTCAGGCACTCTATCATATTAAAGCCCTAGAATTTCTTTGTTACCTCCACTGTATAATTGTAAGGGATTTGATATAGGTAATACCTGAATGGTCTAATGGTTTTCCATACTTTCTTCAATTTAAGTCTGAATTTTTCAAGAAGGAGTTCATGAACTGAGCCATAATCAGTTCCCAGTCTTGTTTTTGCTGACTTTATAAAGTGCCTCCTTCTTCAGCAGCAAAAAGTATAATCAATCTGATTTCGGTTTGGATCATCTGGTGATGTCCATTTGTAGTGTTGTCTCTTGGGTCATTGAAAGGAGGTGTTTGCTATGACCAGTGCATTCTCTCGGGAAAACTCTATTAACCTTTGTCCTGCTTCATTTTGTACTCCAAGGTCAAATTTGCCTGTTAATCTAGATATCTCTTGACTTCCTACTTTTGCATTCCAAACCCCTATGATCAAAAGCACTTTTTTGTGTGTGTGTTTTTGTTTTTGCTTTGTGTGTGTGTGTGTGTGTGTGTGTGTTAGTTCTAGAAGGTCCTGTAAATCTTCATAGAATTGTTCAAACTGCAGCTTCTTCAGCATTACTGGTTGAGGCATAGACTTAGATTACTGTGATATTGAATTGTTTGTCTTGGAAACGAACAGAGATCACTGTGTCATTTTTGAGGTTGCACCCAAGTACTGCAATTCAGACTCTCTTGTTGACTATAAGGGCTACTCCATTTCTTCTAAGGGTAGATACTTCTAAGTAGTAGATACAATGGTCATCTGAATTAAATTTGCCTATCCCAGTCCATTTCAGTCTACTGATTCCTAAAATGTCAATGTTCACTCTTGCCATCACATGTTAGACCACTTCCAATTTACCTTAATTCTTGGACCTAATATTCCAAGCTCCTATGCAATATTGTTCTTTACAACATCAAACTTTACCTCCATGACTAGTCACATCCACAACTTGGCATTGTTTTTGCTTTGTCTCTGTCTCTTCATTCTTTCTGGAGCTATTTCTCCACTCTTCTCCAGTAGCATATTTGGCACCTACCAGCCTGGGGCTTTCATCTTTCAGTGTTATATATTTTTGTCTTTTCATACTGTCATGGGGTTCTCAAGCCAAGAATACTGAAGTGGTTTGTCATTCCTTTCTACAGTGGTGCACATTTTGTCAGACTCTTCACCTTGACCCGTTCATCTTGGGTGGCTCTACATGGCATAGTTCATAGTTTCATGTATTTAGACAAGCCTGTGATCCCAGTGATCAATTTGGTTAGTTTTCTGTAATTCTTGTTTTCAATCTGTCTGCCTTCTGATGTATAAGGATAAGAGGCTTGTGGAAGCTTCCTGATGAGAAGGACTGGCTATGGAGGAATCTGGATCTTGCTCTGATGGGTGGTGCCATGTTCAGTAAATATTTATTCCAATTTTCTGTTGATAGGTGGGGCTGTGTTCCCTCCCTGTTTGGTTTGTTTTTCTTCCTAGGTTCCTGTCTCATAAAGATTTGAAGCAATAGACTAAAGGGTGTAGAATAAGAGATAACTTACTACTCAGTTCAGCTCAAGCAGACAGATCTTTTATTAGACAGAAACTCCCAAGACATGGGAGAAATCTAAACCTAAAGAAGTCCTCCTTATCCTTATTCTTGACCCTTCTTGGCTTCCCCTTTCATACTTCCATTCACCTCCTTTTGATTATGGTGTGAGGAATATAGGGCTTGTACCTAACACCAATCAATGAAAAGGAATGCAAATGGGAATATGCTCAAGGCCAATTGATATTTGTGAATATATAACAGCAAGCTGTGTTGTTTATGTGTTTCTGTAATTTAGTCTGCTAAAATTAGATGTAGAATATCCACTAGCCCTTCCTAGGAGAAGGGCATGACAGAGGATGAGATGGTTGAATGCCATCACAGACTCAATGGACATGAGTTTGAGTAGAGTCTGGGAGTTGATGATGGACAGGGAGGCCTTGTGTGCTGCAGTCCATGGGACTGCAAAGAGTCAGACCCAATTTAGTGACTGAACTGAAATGAAATGCGTCTCCAAACTGCCTAAAGTTACTTGGAGAAAGCCCTGCAGTTACTTTGTACTGACTGTGTGCCTAGGGCACATATGCAGGAATTGAAAAGTCTCTGTGGTTATTCTGTAGCATATCTTTGAGCTCTCCTTGGTGTGTCTGGAATGGAGTTTAGAGATCAGCTTGTATTCCTTTCATCCAGGCCACCCCTCATTGCTCATGCCTAACTTCCTAACCTAACATTCTCTCCTAAAATGAATGGACCCAAATTCATTGGGGAAATGGTATCCTTCATTCTGGCTATTTCCTGCTGAGTTGAGATGACAAGGAGCCTTGGGTGTCCATCATTTGCTAGCTGTCAACAAGGGGTATTGGTAAGTGCTGCTGATGTCTATCTAAGAGGGAGCTGTATGAAGAAGTCATCAGAGTGGTCAGGGGTTGGTATCAATATTGTATCAGAACTTGAGCCTCTATCTTGTTGTCCTGAGAAGGAATAAACCAAAAGAGTAAGCTGAGGAAAGACAGAGAGAACAGAATTATAGGCCAGAACCACCATAGGAATGTATCATTGATTGACAGAAACCAGAATGCTACTGTGGTAACTTTGTCCACGATTTAATTAGTTTTGAATAAGTTTTTGGTGATCAACCCTGATCTATTGATATAAGTCAGCCGTAGCCAGCAACTAGTCTTATTACATGTGTCTGTGATATCTGTGATGGCTGGACTTAAAAGGTGTGTATGAGTAACTCAAACCAGTGAGGCACAGAAGCTACAGGAACCACATTGTGATGTCCTGAGTATGGTCTTATGGGAACTGATAACAGACATAAAGAGGATCTTCCTGACTAACATAAACCAAGAGGGACAACAATGTAGCTGAGGTTGAATGCAAGAACCATTCCAAGAAAGCTTATCCCCAGCGGCTTAACTTTTTGAATGTTCATCAAAATGACACTTACCTGTAGTCCTGAATAGATACTGAAGGTCTGTCAGAGGCTTGAAAGTGTATTGGGTGTCTTCCCCAGTTTCCTTCTATCATTGGACTCAAGATTAATGAATCCAGGAGTCATGACCTGGTACATTGACTGCTGTCTGGGTGGGAAGTATTAAGGGATAGAGGCCCTTCCATGGGGCCTTTGGTGACCCATCTTTCCAAACCTTAGTTAGGATTTGAGTTCCTGGAGCCCATAGTGGCAGTCCCTCAGAATCATTTGCTTCTGGGTTGACACCCCACAAGTGCATTTCTTCTTGGAACTGCCCAGTGGCCACAGTGTAAGATCAAAGGGTTTGAGTCTCGGGGTCTAGAAAGAGGTCATAACATAAACAAAAGGTCCTCATAAAACATCTCATAAGGGCTAAAATCAACCTGTTCTTTTGGAGAAGTGTGAGTGCAGAGGAGGGCTATTGGTAAAGCCTCCCTTCCATCTGGGGGAAGTCTCCTAGATTATCTTTTTTATTGATGATTTTAAGAATTGATTGGCTCTTTCTACTACTCCTGAAGACAGAGGTCTCCAGGCCCAGTGGAAGTAATAGGTAACACCCAATGCTTTAGTAACCCCTTGGGTGACTCTAGAAGTAAATGATATCCCATTGTCACTTTGTAGTGACCGAGGCAGGCCAAATCTTGGAATAATTTCATGGAGTATCTTTCTCACCACCTTCTCAGCCTTTTCTGTCCAGGTGGGAAAGATTTCAATCCAATCAGTGAAGGTATCTATCATGACCAATATCCTTATATCCTTGAGAAGCATCTGGATAAAGTCTATCTGCCAGTCTTCCCCTTGGTAAGTCCCTCACTTCTGGATGGGCTGGGCCAGCTGGGGATTTTGAGCTCCTTTGGGATTGTTTAATTAGCAAGTAAGACAGGAGGAACCTGCCGGAGTCCAGCTCCAGCATCCAGGGATTCAACCTGAAGGGAGGGACGGTTTCAGCGAGTAATGAAGCAGCCTCTCAATTTTCTTGGACTGCACATTTATTTCAAGTTTAAGATTTTCTTTTATACTTTTACAAATGCATTAGGTCAGAGGTTTGACATTTCAGTTTGCCCTCACCCAGATTTATTATGTCCATAAATCATTGTTGCCCTTCAATCAGAGTTCCTGCTTCAGCGATTCTCTCGGACTCAGCTTTACCATCTATTATCTACTTCCTCTTAGGAGTACTATAGTTAACTTGTGATTACATTGTAACTCATGGTACATTCCTGTTTATTTCTTATCTTTCTAAATCCTGTTTGTCCCTAACATCCTGAGCTAACTATCTCTTAAAAAGGCTTCTAGCTATTAGTATCTCTAAAATTCCTAAACTCTATCAGTCAGTGGGTCAGTTCAGTCGCTCAGTCATGTCCGACTCTTTGCAAACCCATGAATCACAGCACACCAGGCCTCCCTGTCCATCACCAACTCCTGGAGTTCACTTGGACTCACGTCCATCAAGTCAGTGATGCCATCCAGCCATCTCAACCTCTGTCATCACCTTCTCCTCCTGCCCCCAATCCCTCCCAGTTTCAGAGTCTTTTCCAATGAGTCAACTCTTCGCATGAGGTGGCCAAAGGACTGGAGTTTCAGCTTTAGCATCATTCCTTCCAAAGAAATCCCAGGGCTGATCTCCTTCAGAATGGACGGGTTGGATCTCTTTGCAGTCTAAGGGACTCTCAAGAGTCTTCTCCAACACCACAGCTCAAAAGCATCAATTCTTCGGCACTCAGCCTTCTTCACAGTCCAACTCTCACATCCATACATGACTACTGGAAAAAACATAGCCTTGACTAAATGGACCTTAGTCGGCAAAGTAATGTCTCTGCTTTTGAATATGCTATCTAGGTTGGTCATAACTTTCCTTCCAAGGAGTAAGTGTCTTTTAATTTCATGGCTGCAATCAACATCTGCAGTGATTTTAGAGCCCCCCAAAATAAAGTCTGACACTGTTTCCACTGTTTCCCCACCTATTTCCCATGAAGTGATGGTACTGGATGCCATGATCTTCATTTTCTGAATGTTGAACTTTAGGCCAACTTTTTCACTCTCCAGTTTCACTTTCATCAACAGGCTTTTTAGTTCCTCTTCACTTTCTGCCATATAGGTGGTGTCATCTGCATATCTGAGGTGATTGATATTTGTCCTGGCAATCTTGATTCCAGCTTGTGTTTCTTCCAGTCCAGCGTTTCTCATGATGTACTCTGCATAGAAGTCAAATGAGCAGGGTGACAATATACAGCCTTGACGTACTCCTTTTCCTATTTGGAACCAGGCTGTTGTTCCATGTCCAGTTCTAACTGTCGCTTCCTTACCTGCATATAGGTTTCTCCAGAGGCAGGTCAGATGGTCTGGTGTTCCCATCTCTTTCAGAATTTTCCACAGTTTATTGTGATCCACACAGTAAGAAGCTTTGGCATCATCAATAAAGCAGACATAGATGTTTTTTCTGGAACTCTCTTGCTTTTTCCATGATCCAGCGGATTTTGGCAATTTGATTTCTGGTCCCTCTGCCTTTTCTAAAACCAGCTTGAACATCTGGAAGTTCACGGTTCATGTATTGCTGAAGCCTGGCTTGGAGAATTTTGAGCATTACTTTACTAGCGTATGAGATGAGAGCAATTGTGTGGTAATTTGAGCATTCTTTAGCATTGCCTTTCTTTGGAGTTGGAATGAAAACTGACATTTTCCAGTCCTGTGGCCACTGTTGAGTTTTGAAAATTTTCTGGCATATTGAGTGCAGCACTTTCACAGCATCATCTTTCAGGATTTGAAATAGCTCAACTGGAATTCCATCACCTCCACTAGCTTTGTTTGTAGTGATGCTTTCTAAAGCCCACTTGACTTCACAGTCCAAGATGTATGGCTCTAGATGAGTGATCACACCATCGTGATTATCTTGGTCATGAAGATCTTTTTTGTACAGTTATTCTGTGTATTATTGCCACCACTTCTTTTTTTAATATAAATTTATTTATTTTAATTGGAGATTAATTACAATATTGTATTGGTTTTGTCATACATCAACATGAATCCGCCACAGGTATACACGTGTCCCCCATCCTGAATGCCCCTCCCTCCTCCCTCCCCATTGTTCATCGCAGCACTGTTTATAATAGCCAGGACATGGAAGCAACCTAGATGTCCACCACTTCTTAATATCTTCTGCTTCTGTTAGAAACAGAAGATATTTCTGCTTCTAGGACAGACATACCATTTCTGTCCTTTATCGAGGCCATCTTTGCATGAAATGCTCCCTTGGTATCTCTAATTTTCTTGACAAGATCTCTAGTCTTTCCTGTTTTGTTGTTTTCTTCTATTTCTTTGCATTGACTGCTGAGGAAGACTGTCTTATCTCTTCTTGCAATTCTTTGGAACTCTGCATTCAGATGCTTATATCTTTCCTTTTCCCCTTTTCTTTTTGCTTCTCTTCTTTTCACAGCTATTTGTAAGACCTCCCCAGACAGCCATTTTACTTTTTTTGCATATATATTTTTTTGTGTTTATATAATCATGCATATAGAGCTTAAGGGAAAATATATAACTGAGCAAGATTAGTTGCTTTGTTGCACAATCATCAACTCTGGGCTAAAAAAAAAAAAAAAATTGTTCTTTTCTCCTCCTTGAGAACTCCAGACTCCTATCTCCTCCTTAAGGGCTCCAGACCCCTTTCTCCTCCTCAGGAACCCCAGACGTCTTATCAACCTGCTTAGGAATTGACTCTCTCATGAGCAGTGCTCTTGGAAGCTCACTGAAGAGCTGGAGATTGGCAAACTGGCTCTACCATTAATGCAATTTTTATAGGCCTCCACTGCTTTATCTGGGTAATGGGAAAATGAAATTACCTACTTCATTTCTTATTGTTGCAGTTAAGATAATATAAAGCAATAACAAATAGTAATCTTTAAAAAAAATGGCAGTGATTATTTTTAGAGACTCCACACCTGGGTGCAATGTTGGGACAGAATTCTATTAAGATCTCCTGAACTGTGAAAAGTCAAACCTCTGTTTTCTTCTAATCACAAGTATGGCTTGTTAGGAGCAACCAGTAATTGAGGACACCTGCTGAAGTCATGAGGAGAAGGCAATGGCACCCCACTCCAGTACTCTTGCCTGGAAAATCCCATGGATGGAGGAACCTGGTAGGCTGCAATCCATGGGGTCTCTAAGAGTCGGACATAACTAAGTGACTTCACTTTCAATTTTCACTTTCATGCATTGAAGAAGGAAATGGCAACCCACTCCAGTGTTCTTGCCTGGAGAATCCCAGGGACGGGGGAGCCTGGCGGGCTGCCGTCTATGTGGTCACACAGAGTTGGACACGACTGAAGTGGCTTAGCAGCAGCAGCAGCAGCAGCAGCAGTAGCTGAAGTCATGAGGGGAAATGGCAGTTTCTTTGGAATGTCAAAATTTGTCCCCAGTTTAAGATCACTGCAGCCTCTGTGCAGGCAGAGTACACCTAGAGTTTCCTCTGTCCTAGGCACACTGAGGTGGGTTTATGGCAAACACTTGTCTTCTGGGTACCTATGTGGTTCTGTGGGTCGTCACGCCTAATCTTCCAGAATTCCTCTCCCCAAAGGCTAAAAAGTGAAGTATCAGCTGATTAGTACTGGAGTTATAGATCAAAGCCAAGCATTATGGACTCACAGCAGAGAGTGATGGGAGGGAAGAGGACTCAGGTCTCTTGAGTGGCCTGGGTGGGATTGTTGACAAGACAGCCACAAGTCTCTTCTGTTCTAGACAGCTGCGACCTGCAACTGCAGGATCTTGTCTGTACTTGTGTTCACTCAGCTCCCTCCCTACATGGACCAAAAAAAAAACAGGTGAATGGTCTAGGTTCCAGTAAAGACAGTTTGCTGTGTGGATCCTAGCCATGCTGGTGCTCACCAACAAAGAAAACTCTGTTTCATTTATAAATAATTGACTGCCATGTTCATTACTGCAGAAGAAAAATAGTTGTACATTCCTTTGTTTTGCTTGGGAAGTGATCAGCTTTGGTTTGGTAATTGCCTGCCTGCCTAATCATGAGCCATTTTCTTCATAGTTAGCTAAACATCAACTGAATGGGGCTCATTTAAAATATCACCAAAAGTGAATACCCCCAATTAGAACAGGAAACACATTTTCCAACATGAAGCCAGGACCACAGACAGATTTGAGAGTGTTTCAAAATTCCTCTTTAAGGACTGTGAAATGACCCCATTGGAAATTCTTGTTTCTGAGTTCTCTTCAAAAATGGCCGGAACCTGTTTCTTACATTGATTTTAGGGCTTAAAACTCGAAATAAAATGAACAATTAACTCATAAACGAAAAATAAAATCCTTTTCACTTTCCTTGAGAGAAAGGGGAAATATTCACCAGAAGGAAAAAAAAAATAGTTTAGAACAATTTTCTTTAAACAATTATAACTTGCACAGGAAATCATCTAAAGCAACTACATTTATGAGTGGTTGACAGTGAGTTGGAAACATCAGCAACTCGAGAACACACTGCACTCTCATAATTTAGTGTCAGATTTTGATATATAAAGTGTAGCACTCCTTGGCCGCTGGTTTCCCAGGGAAGACCTCACTTTACCTGGCTCACCGGTTTCAATCCGGAGGCCTCTGGTTCTTCCAGTGAACCAGTGAAGTTGCTCAGTCGTGTCTGACTCTTTGCAATCCCATGGACTGTAGCCTACCAGGCTCCTCCATCCATGGAATTTTCCAGGCAAGAGTACTGGAGTGGGTTGCCATTTCCTTCTGCAGGGGATCTTCCTGATCCAGAGATCGAACCCAGGTTCCCGCATTGCAGGCAGACGCTTTACTGTCTGAGCTATCAGAGAAGCCCCCAGATAACACAAAAAAGACCTCACAGTAGGATAGCCAAATGTGGGCTTGCTGGGGTTTCCCTCAGTCCTCTAAAAGTTAAGCTTTTCTGCTCCCTGCAGTGGAAAAGAATGCTCTCTAGCATTCATTCAATTAAACCGCACTGATTTTAAATCTGTCTTCTCAGGGAAACAACCCACTAGAGGATAAAATAAGCATTGATTTTCTAGTCCCCATAGATTGCTTGGCATTAGTAAAGTCTTCCAGCTTAGATTATTAGCCCTTTTCAATTCTCTATGAGCTACTCTCAAGAAATAAATCAAGTAAAAATCAGACATTCTAGTCTGCTTCAGGAAAATATACCGACCAACTCATTTGTGAGATTCCCTAGAGATTACTGTGTGTGTGTGCGTATGTGTGTGTGTGTATATATATGTGTGTGTGTGTGTGTGTGTGTATGTATGTATGCTGCTTAGTCACTTCAGTCCTGTGTGACTCTGTGCGACCCAATGTAGCCCGCCAGGCTCCTCTGTCTGTGGGATTCTCTAGGCATGCTAGGGTGTGTTGCATTCTCTCCTCCAGGGGATCTGTCCGACCCAGGGATTCTTTACCACTGAGCCACCAGGGAAGCTCTAGTGTATGATAGTGTATATATCTCGAAACTAGGAAAGACCTGACTCTTTCCTTTGGGAAGTGCAGGGTTTGGTGATGAGGGGCCATGGCCCCTGAGAGTTTCTGAGCTATCTAAGGGATATATCATTGGCTGCCTGTTTGTGCTGCCTGTATGATTGCTGAGACTGAATGGGTCCCTAGGTGGACCACCTGGAAACAGAGTAGACAGCTGGATCCCACAGGCAGAGCTACTGAGCTGCTGTTGATTGGGATTTGAAAAGGGTTTTCCAGCTGCTAGGGAGGGGGATCAGGTTACTCAACTTATATGGTCAATCTACTTCTGGTTAGGAGGCATGTTCCCAAGAAGCATTTGCCTGCAGCTCAGATCAAAGTACAACTAAGCAAGCTTCCTAGAGAAGCTGAGGAAGGAGGCCAGGAGCCTGAAACCTTGCTGCCCTAAGTGCTGAAATCACAGATTGTCCTTGTGCTTTTCTGGCTTGCCTTGAGTCAAGGCAGGTCTTCTGCATGGAAGAAGGTGCAGGACCAATCCAATTCAGGAAGTACCAAATGCAGTAGCTTGGGGGCCAGAACATAGGGTTCTCATTACTCTGGCTCTGAGCCACTCTCCTCTGGACTCTGGAGACAGTTGGTACTGGCATCTGTGGAGTGAATGAGTCCAGCCTTAGACTTGACTTTTAGACCAGGGTCCTGCCTGGCATCTTGATGCAGCGGCCAACCATTTCTTGCCGCCCAGGTAAAAATTTCTGCCTTACCGGTCATGTTGTGGGTTTTCTTTGGGGACCTTAGGTGAAAGGATTCATCTCAGTATCTGCCTTTCCTATTGACTATCACTTGGCAAATCCATAAAGTTAAGGAAGTCCAGCTGAAGTCATAATTGTTGGTTTCATCTTCTTCAACTGGGGGCTATGTAACAGGAATCCTGAAACCTCTACTTCTCAGGAGACATGAAGTGGAATGTTAATCTTTTAAAATGAGTAAAGGTTAGACTTGTCTTGTCTTTTGAAGGTATGCAGTGACACAGAAATGACCCAATAATAGTCCTCCTGGGCAAGGTTGCTGTGGGAAGGCTCCTGGGGACCCAGGAAATTTCATGTAGGGCAGATTTAAAGAGCAAAAGGAAGAGGCTTGCATGCCTTGATGGAAAACAAGGACTAACCTGTGATGAGGTCAGATCTGAGAGAAGCATACTGAGTTGAGTGGTAAATGTCTAGCACTAAGAGGTGGCAAGAGGGCTCTGAGCTGTGATTATTTTCTCCCCAGGCCCTTCTCCAAGGAGCTCCAAATCATTAAGCCAGAAGAATTTTTCTGAGTTCATCTTGATTTCAGTCCATAACACTATGGAGTAGGCCTGACACCTCAAAATGTGTGGCATTGACCATCCTTAGAGGAGGGAAGAAGGAGAAGCAGGGTGTGCCAAAAGATACCTTTTTTTTTTTTTAACTCATCCCTGCTTTTTCTCATCAGAGCTTTAGTTAAGACACTGTGTTGTGAAACTACACACATAAACACATGCCACATACCTGCCTTCAAGCTAAAAACACATGACTACAGAAGGCATCTGAGTGAAAAAGATGTCAAGAGGTTGCTGTAAGGTGGTACAGTTGCTTCTGTACAGTACTCTCCTAGTAATACAGGCCTTCTTGGGTTATTGATAGGAGGAGAATATAAGGGACAGAGACAGACAGGGAGAGAGAAAAAGAGGACTAAACAGAAGAAGGAGAGAGAAAAGGAGGAAGAGAAAAGGAGCAATAAAGGCACAAATTAATTCACAGAGACTGAGAGAGACAGAAACACACAGGGAGAAAAATCCAACTGGTACAAAAAAGAGACACAGAGAGAGACATAAAGATACACACGGAAACTGGGAGGGTGGCAGGAGTAGAGACCCACTGAGTCTTCTATCAGATGCCTCCATGACAGCTTGACTTAGTCTGGCTTATTGTTTCAAGAAAACTTGATAAAATGCACTGAGATCTCTTTCAAACCAAGATCCTCAACTCGAGGCATCTCTGGTGCCTTGGGGAGCTCAAACATTCTGTGGTGGCTCCAGTTTATCAAGACATCATTTAGAGGAAAAATAAACAATGAATCCATGTTTAAACTCATTGTCACCAAAAAGGAACATTCAAAACTGACTTAAATTTTTTTCAATGGCAAAATAAAATTATGGGGAATGGAGGGTGGAACATCTATTTGCCTTTATTTTTTAAGAAATCAATCGTGAGGAAAATACTTCATACTACTCTCTAGATGTGTCCTTAAGCATTCTTGCTTGAAAATTAAAATACAAAAAAGAAAAAAAAAGCACATACATACAAACAAATGCTTTTTTTTGAAAAATTTTTCAGCCATAAAAGCTTATTAAAACATTGAGACATTCTAGCTAGTCCTTGGAGAAGGCAATGGCAACCCACTCCAGTACTCTTGCCTGGAAAATCCCATGGACGGAGGAGCCTGATAGGCTGCAGTCCATGGGGTCTCTGAGGGTCAGACACGACTGAGTGACTTCACTTTCACTTTTCACTTTCGTGCATTGGAGAAGGAAATGGCAACCCACTCCAGTGTTCTTGCCTGGAGAATCCCAGGGACAGGGGAGCCTGGTGGGCTGCCATCTATGGGGTTGCACAGAGTCAGACATGACTGAAGTGATTTAGCAGCAGCAGCAGCTAGTCCTTAGACAAGGGAAAATAGAAGAGGATGTATGTGTGTGTCAGTGAAAATGACCATAGTTTTAAGCTTGCCAAAATGGAAAGCAATGACCAAGTTTCTGTTTAAGCTAGAGTTCTCAGAATTCATTTCCTTGTAATAAAATAAATCAGAACAGGACCATAACCTGAGAATAGAAATCAGTTGTGCATCGAACCTGTGCTGGATGCTTGGGGCTGGTGCACTGAGACGACTGGGAGGGATGGTACGGGGAGGGAGGAGTGAGAGGGGTTCAGGATGGGGAACACGTGTATACCTGTGGTGGATTCATGTTGATGTAGCAAAACCAATACAATATTGTAAAGCAATTAGCCTCCAATTAAAATAAATAAATTTATCTTAAAAAAAAAAGAAATCAGTTGTGAAGTGATATCAAGTGTTTTGTTATTTATTAAAATGCTAGCATACCAAACCTCCTAATCCAATTGTTTTCCAAAGAGTTACTGGTCCTTGCCTTGAAAAAGTTCAACAATCACTTTCCATGAGAAACCTGCCCACACACGATTTAAACGACTCTGGATTCACCATCACAAAACACAAAAATAAATGTGTTTCACAACTTTCTATCTACTTTTTTTTTTTTTTTTTTTGGTGCTGTCGGGTGAGTCAAGTTTTAAGCTGGAGGTATAAATTCCAAAGCTTAAGAAGTGGCAATTATTTAACTGGCTGTGGCTTCCCTCATAACTCAGTCAGTAAAGAATCTGCCTGCAATGCAGGAGACCTGGGTTCGATTCCTGGGTTGGGAAGATCCCCTGGAGAAGGAAATGGCAATCCACTCCAGTATTCTTGCCTGGAAAATCCCATAGACAGAGGAGCCTGGCAGGCGACAGTCCATGGGGTCACTAAGAGTCAGACACAACTTAGTGACTAAACCACTCACTGAGATGACTTAGTCAGTCCCCTAACTGAGCAGTGACAGAGTGAGTTTTAGCCAGGGTTCACATCATGGTTCTGTGGACCCAGTTTATTAAAGGCTGGCATTCATTTGTCAATAGACAAATCCATTGACTTTGCCTTTCCTTCATGCTCTTTCTTCCCCAGTAATTAAAACATGATGGATTTGGGTAGTCAGATCCTTGTTGTTTTCAGTAGTGCCTCTTTTGTATATGGCCTTGGGGATTAAAGCCTGCCCTTTTGCCCCTTAGAAGTATTGATCAGAGTCTCCTAACTCTAGAAACATTTATTTCATGCAGAAGCATTTTTTTCTAGTAATATTAACATAGGAACCCTGGGAAGGCAGATAATTGGTGCAAGTAACATAGTTTGGCTTTAAGCATAGACAAGGTAGGTGTTTGCCTGCTTTTCATGCTGATGGACTTAGGGAAAATCCCTCAGCCCACTACTGAATATTTCCCATTAGTACTTCTGTAAATGTTAGATATTAATTTTTTTAAATTGTCATATAGTAGATAGTCTAAAATACTAGAACAGACATTGCAACAAAAATGTTTGCCTTAGTTTTACAGAAATCTGGTATTTAGAAAACTAAAATTACCAGGCAAAGTTCCCTTGATACACAAGGCAATTAATTTCCTGCTTTTTAGCAATAAATTGAGCCAGGGTTCAAAAACAAGGAAATACTCATATTAGGAGACACTACTACAAGTGATACATTGTGATTAACACTCAAAATTTAAGAAAAAAAACTCTTAATGTTTCTGTTTCTAAGCTGTCTTTTAGCTATGAGCATACAATGGATTATATATATACATATATATATATATATACATATATATATACATATATGTGTGTGTGTGTATATATATGTGTATATATATATGTGTGTATATATATATATATATCTTTTGAGTAAGAAGGGATGAGAAAATGCATTAATATCCTCCCCTCTGCTTTAATGGCTGCAGAATGAGATAAATACCCATGGAGATGTATCCAAGATTACACGCAGACCTGGCTGTTTTCCAGCTCAAGTGCCTTGTATATTTGTCTTGCAATGAGCTACACACTGTGCCTCTAAGGTAGGGATAGTGCCTTTCCCAGCCCTGCAGGGTGAGCAGGTTACTGAACCAAACAATTCAACAACATTCAGATTGTATTTTACCATTTGCCATAATATCAGAGATCATCAGATGCTTAAATTTGTACCTGACTTCTAAAGATCTCCTTACCATGGACTAGTTGGATGCCAATCCCAGCTGCCTTTGGCTGGGCATGCAATCACTAGAGAGTAGTGCCACTTCTGGGCTTCTTATTTTTTGGGGGGAGGATTATCATATTTATTTCATTCATCTTCTCTGACCCAGATTAGTTAAAGACAAAGTTGTCCTCATATTTATGAGGGCAAACTTCGTAGATCCAACCTTTATAAAAAAGACCACCAGTCATAAGTTATAAATCAAATAGAAAAATGGGAAAAATCGCATACCTTGATATAAAATTCAATGAGAACGAGGAGTATAATAAACCCAAAAGCAATGTTATAATTATTATCATAGGAAGGCCTTCATCACTTGATAGCAGGCATTTGATGAACATGACATGATTAAATTCAAAGGAATAAATTTCCCTTCAGCTAATGTTTGTCAAGAATAAGCATTTAACTTCCCAGTCTTCACCATGAAAGTGCAAGGAACACAGATAAGAATTTGTTTACTACTCTTTCTTCTTCCACTTTACCTAAGAACATTTATTATAAAGTTTGATATGCATAGCACAATTGCTAGATACATTAAAAATACCAAGTTATTGAATGAGTATATTGAATTAAGCTTACCCAATGCTAGTAAAGTAATGTGCAAAATTCTATTTTTGGGGTCTTCAGCAATACGTGAACCATGAACTTCCAGATGTTCAAGATGGCTTTAGAAAAGGCAGAGGAACCAGAGATCAAATTGCCAACATCCAAATTGCTGGATCATGGAAAAAACAAGAGAGTTCCAGAAAAACATCCATTTCTGCTTTATTGACTATGCCAAAGCCTTTGACTGTGTGGATCACAATAAACTGTGGAAAATTCTGAAAGAGATGGGAATACCAGACCATCTGACCTGCCTCTTGAGAAACCTATATGCAGGTCAGGAAGCAACAGTTAGAACTGGACATGGAACAACAAGCTGGTTCCAAATAGGAAAAGGAGTATGTCAAGGCTGTATATTGTCACCCTGCTTATTTAACTTATATGCAGAGTACATCATGAGAAACGCTGGACTGGAAGAAACACAAGCTGGAATCAAGATTGCTGGGAGAAATATCAAAAACCTCAGATATGCAGATGACACCACCCTTATGGCAGAAAGTGAAGAGGAACTAAAATGCCTCTTGATGAAAGTGAAAGAGGAGAGTGAAAAAGTTGGCTTAAAGCTCAACATTCAGAAAACAAAGATCATGGCATCTGGTTGCATCAGTTAATGGGAAATAGATGGAGAAACAGTGGAAACAGTGTCAGACTTTATTTTGGGGGAGGCTCCAAAATCACTGCAGATGGTGACTGCAGCCATGAAATTAAAAGACACTTACTCCTTGGAAGGAAAGTTATGACCAACCTAGATAGTATATTGAAAAGCAGAGATATTACTTTGCCAACAAAGGTCCATCTAGTCAAGGCTATGGTTTTTCCAGTGGTCAAGTATGGATGTAAGAGTTGGACTGTGAAGAAAGCTGAGCACCAAAGAATTGATGCTTTTGAACTGTGGTGTTGGACAGGACTCTTGAGAGTCCCTTAGCCTGCAAGGAGATCCAACTAGTCCATTCTAAAGGAGATCAGTTCTGGATGTTCATTGGAAGGACTGATGTTGAAGCTGAAACTCCAATACTTTGGCCACCTGATGCTAACAGTTGACTCATTGGAAAGATCCTGATGCTGGGAGGGATTGGGGGCAGGAGGGGAATGGGACGACAGAGGATGAGATAGCTAGATGGCATCACCAACTCAATGGACATGAGTTTGTGTGAACTCCCGGAGTTGGTGATGGACGGGGAGTCCTGGCATGCTGTGATTCATGGAGTCGCAAACAGTTGGACATGACTGAGTGAACTGAACTGAACTGAACTGAACTGAATGTTGAAGGATTCAGTGTGAGAATTACCTTTAATATTAATTAGAGCTGCTTCCTTAATTTTCTGTAATGAGAACACAGCTATATGTTTGAGGCCTATAATTAATACATTTTATCTACTTACTATAAGAAGAAGATATACTCACACTGAATTGGTAAAATATCAAAAATATCTTTTCAAGTTCAAGATAATGGAATCAGATCAGAATATATATTCTAACAGATGTATTTCCCATGGATTTAGAAACTTAAATGCGATATTTTTGCTTAATTCACTAGCTGAATTTATTAAAATGATTCTCAAATTAAGAAACTTGATTACTTTATAAAGACTTCTGAACTTTTGAATCTGCTTTATGATTTAAACAGAAATTGAAAGTGCCAATATTAGTGTAAAGTTCTTTGGTTTCTAATGGCTGGGCACAAAGGATCTATAACTATATAGTTAATGTAAATATTAATACATTCTTGAAATTAACCTCTATAATTTCTTTAACGTTGAAAACAGCTGTGAGTACTTACTGTGCTCCAGGCGTTATGCTAAGTGGTTTGTGTATATCATTTTACTAACCCTCAGTCACATACTCTCACAGAAACATACTCTATGAAGGTATTAAAAGTAAAAACTGAAATATTAGAAGAAAGAGAATAAATGTTTAAAAAGACTTGTGTAAGGTCTCTCAGATAGAAAGTAGCACAGTCAGAATTTGAATCAGGTCTGTATAAATCCAAAGTCTATCTTCCTATGTGCTCGATTGCTTGAGAGTTATTACTTTTGTTAATTATCATAGTCCTAGTAATTTATGTAGAAAGTCAAATTTCCTTCCAGGTTTTTATATTCTAGGATAGTGTGTAGCATGCAATTTCTTAGTTCACAGAACCAGTAGTATTGAAGAAAGAGGAAGAGGAAAGGAAGAAGAATTAGGGGGAAAAAGTTGATTTTTCCAAATTTTTGTCAAGATGAGTGTATTTATCAAGATTCTTTTCCTTGCAAGTGATAGAAACCCAACTGAAACTCACTTGAGCTAAGATGATTTATTTGTGTAAGCAACTTAGCTAGTTCAGGCAAAGTGGAATTCGGGTACTCAAATGATGTTGTGAGGAAACTGATTATCTGCACTTCTTGACTTTTGTAGGCAGACTTTTCCCAAGAAATGGCAACAATGACCATAAGCAAATTATTTCAAACTCACATTCTACAAGCTTGGTAATGTGCCAAAATATCTTAACCATGGGGAATGAGGATCAAGGGAGAGAAGAAAGAAGAACTATTGGAGGAAACAAACTCTATCATGAAGTTGCTTGCAGTTTTACCAGTGTGGCACTAGGTATGACCAGTCTGAAAGTATTTTATTTTATGTATACTTAGGTAAGGGCTTCCCAGGCAGCACTTAGTGGTAAAGAACCCACCTACCAATGCAGGTAGACATAAAGAGACATGGGTTTAATCCCTGGTTTGAGAAGATCCCTTGGAGGAGGGCATGGCAACCTGCTCCAGTATTCTAGCCTGGGGAATCCCATGGACAGAGGAGTCTGGCAGGCTATACAGTCCAAAGGGTCACAAAGAGTCGGACACAACTGAAGACTTAGCACACATGCATGAACAATATAGGTCTATATTTGAAAATTTTATTTCATTAACTATGCTTCATTCCTTCTTTTATAAATTAAAAGTGGCAGTTGGAATCCTTTCACATGAGTTTGACATAATCTCTTTGCTTAGTAAATACTGCAGAACATGAGATTTTTTTCCTCCAGTGAGATTTAGTTTTTTTATACATACTTTTTTTCCAAATAACCCATATTACCTATATAGAAAACTAGAAAGGCCATGAGTCTTTGCCTTTTTCACTTCATAAATATCCGAGAAACATAACATTTTCAGAAACAAACTTAAATCTGAACATTTATTTTAACACATATAGTTCATCAGAAGCAATATTTTCAGGGTTGACTTTGTTTTGTGCATGTGTTAAATAACATATTTATTTGTTGTTGTTGCTGAGTTGCTCAGTTGTGTTCAACTCTTTTGTGAGCCCATAATACCTATTTATAGTGATTAATAAAATATTAGATTTTTATTAGAGAATTAAAAACTGCTTTCTCTCTCCTTAAAGCAAGTTCAGATTTCATGTTCAATAAGAGCTTTTCAAACCGTATATACCTCAGTTCAGTTCAGTTCAGTCACTCGGTCGTGTCTGACTCTGTTACCCCATGAATCGCAGCACGCCAGGCCTCCCTGTCCATCACCATTTCCTGGGGTTCACTCAGACTCACGTCCATCGAGTCCGTGATGCCATCCAGCCATCTCATCCTCGGTCATCCCCTTCTCTGCCTGCCCCCAATCCTTCCCAACATCAGAGTCTTTTCCAGTGAGTCAACTCTTTGCATGAGGTGGCCAAAGTACTGGAGTTTCAGCTTTAGCATCATTCCTTCCAAAGAAATCCCAGGGCTGATCTCCTTCAGAATGGAATGGTTGGATCTCGCAAGGCACATCTATTTCCTCTGTATCTCCTTAGACTTTGAAACTATTTGATTTGTATTAAATACAAATTTAGTTTTCCTTCAAGAGATAAATTCTATATGTGTTCCTAGTTATAACATTTTTTTGGCAATTCAAAATCAACATTTTACTGTAGGGATTGTCCAATTGTAAGCAAAAAAATTTCTTTCTAATGTGGACCTCTATGGGTTCCAGAGCCTCTCTCTCTCTCTTTGCATGTTCCATGTGGGCTGAAGAATCTCTTATAACAGTTTATGAGTGTTTCTGGTTGAAATAAAGAGAATATTCAAAGGAGACTTTCAGCAGTGGAAAAATGAACTTCTATCATAAATGCATGTCCCTCATGCCCCAGGTAGCTGACAGCCTAGTGCTTCGGCAGCTGAACAGATCAGAGAGCTGGTTCTGAGGCTTGCAAAAACTTAACTTTCAGAAAAAAAGTTTTTAACATTAATTAACTACAATTTAGTTCAGTACACATGGGAGAGTTCAACTCTCTGAAAAGCTGAAGATGTCAGGAGTTAGGATACAGTTTGCAAGAGAGCCCAGGAATGCCTGATGAAAAGTATATGATTAAATCCCAAGCACACAGGCAGGCCTCTCAGGTCTGTATGCATAAACACATTCCTTGGAAGTGGTAGGCAAGTTGCTTCCTGATACAAAAAAAAAGGTGACTTTATCCATTTTCAGGAAAAGAAAACTTAGCCCAGGAGGATATTTCAGGAGACAATGGAATCAGTTACTAAGCACAACATTTTGAGGTGCCACATTGTTGGAAGCACAATTCTGATTGGTGCTCTACGTGTGGCCCTGGAATTCTCAGGCTGTGTTTGTTAATTAAATCCTGTAAGAGGCTGTATGTGGGAATATTGGGCACAATAGAAGCAGGGATTGAAGCCCCAGGTTTGTTCTTGATCATTGAAAGTGGTCATCTGGGACCTTCCTCCCTGCACTCTCTTATCTCCCCACCTAGATAAGGAGGTCAGAGCAGCACAGGGCCCACCTAGTTTGAGATCCAGACTGTAGAACAGACAGGCCCAGAAAGCTTGCGCTGCTCTGTGTTTCCCTAGTGTACTCACTTAAGAACAAAAGACCCCTATATACTTCTCTGGATCTGGTTAAATCATAGTTTCACTTATGTTGGAAAAGTGGTCCCTCATGGGCAATTACTTTGCGTGTCTTCGAGTTTCACAATTTAATGTAAAACAGTAAGTTTGTATACCCCTCCTCCTCACTAGACTATCCTGAACTCCTTTCCAATCAACCTCCAACCCCTTCTATCCCTACACCCCCACCGCCCCTCCCTGTCAGACTCTGAAGTATCACTCACGGTGTTTTTTATTTTTTTTTTTCTTTCTTTTTTTTTTTTTCTTTCTATGCTTCCAACAGTTTCCAAAACAAACAGTGGAGGCTAGGAGCAGCCGACCAGCTGGGTATTCACTGTGTCCGATGCAACAGTGTCTCCCAATCCGAGCGGCCTGAGCCGCCATTGGCGGCAGGTCTGCTCCCTAAAAGGGCTGTGCTTGCCAGTCTCTGAGATCTGACAAGTCCCGGAATCAGGGATTTGAGAACTGATGGTCTGCACATGTCCACTGGGAGGGAGGAGACCACAAAGAGGACTAGACTCCAGAGGACTCTAGCTCCAGTTTAATCTTTTTGCATTCTGTCTATTCAAAGAACATTTATATGTATATATAAAAATTATATATTTTTTCCTCCTGAATATAGATTTACAAAAATTTGTCTGAGTTCTCAGTTTTTCTGATTTTCCCGCTTTCCCTCCTTCGCCTACCCTCGGCGCCCTCCCACCCTCTCCCTCCCTAACCCAGCTCAGGTTCAAACTGCAGAGTACAGTTTTCTTCAGCCTCTCCAGGGATGGCTCTGAGCTCTCGGGCGCATGCCTTCTCAGTGGAAGCCTTGGTGGGGAGACCCAGTAAAAGAAAACTACGAGACCCTAGAGAAGAGGCGCAACCTGAGCTGCTTGAGACAGACGGTGGAGAGGAGGAGGAGAGAAGGAGCAGCGCCGCCGCAGGGAGGAAGAGCAAGCTGACTGGTAAGTACCCCTACCGCAGCCCAAATCCCTGCGCCGGCTACCCTTGTTTGCTGGGTCTGAGAGTCTCAGGCTGGCCGCTCAAAGATGCTTGAGGGCGGTTAGCCCTATCAAAGGATGGCTAAGCCCTATCAAAGGATGTCTTGGCCCAGCTGTTGGCCACGTTCCGGGCTGCGGGGATATCTCAGCCATCTGGCTGTAGGGGAAGTTTCAGAGCCTCCAAGTTCAGCCCATAGTATTGTGGTTCATTTGCGGTGAAGGGGAAATCCCCACAAGTTTGTGAAGTGAGTCTCTCCAACCTCCTGGAGACCCTGAGAGCCAGTGGGTAGCTGTTTCTCAGAGTAAGAAGCAGGGCAAGGACCCAGATCCCCATGTGATTCAGCATCAGGGACCAAAAGTCTCCAAAAGACATGAGAATGGGAAAATTTGAAGAAGGGTCATGCATTTCACAGGGCACAACCTGGATCCCCTTTTCTCCATCAAGGGGGACACAGTGGGTATTTTGAAGAACTTGGAAATTAGTCACCAAGGCTCCCAGGAAAAAAAACAAGGCTGGTCTGTTCTGAGACAGGAGTCAGTGAGAAGGGGGTGCATGGCTGCAAAGCTCTCTCAAACTCTGGGTGTCTCTATTTCCCACAGAAAAGCGAACAAAAACAGGGCCGTTAGCAACTACTTTCGGCTTCAACAGCTTTGGAAGTCTGGAAGAGAAAGATATTATTCAAGTGGAACTTCAAGGATCTGAGCTGTGGAAGAGCTTCCATGACATTGGGACTGAGATGATCATTACGAAGGCTGGCAGGTTTGGCTTTGCCCAATTTGTTCAAGGGCTTCACACAGTAGGCACTTAATGTTCTTATCTCATAAAATGAGTGCCTCCAGTTTTATGCTCTTGTACCCCTCTCCCCATATCCACACTCCAGAAAGTATTAGGAACCACTGTCTCTCAGTTGACCAAAGTAGGCCTTGCCTGGCCGTTGTTAGTGGCTCATACTTTCTTTCCTGTACACCCTGTTCTAAGAACTCATTCTCTCAGCTTCTGCCTGTGTAGTAAACAATAAAAATTAGACCTGCCAAGGCAGGTGACAGATGCCACCCCCAAGTCTTAAGCTTCTGTTAAAGCCTCACAATTATTAGTGAACAATATCCCATCAAGCAGGCCCACTAAACTGAGCCCAAGTCAATTTGAGTTTGGTCTTTCCCTCTTTCTGTGGGACAGTTTCCTCACATCACCTGGGTAATTTTTGTGTATGTGAATCTTCTTAATTTCAGTCTCCCCCAAATCTGGCTTGCAGAAAGCACCACTGATGGGAGGGGTACAGCTTTTTTGCTCCTATTTTTCTTCCATATGGTGGTGATGGTGGTGGGAAGTGGGGCAGACAAAAGCCTTGTGGTAAGAATATTCTGCTCCACTCAGAAATCTTGAGTTTGTTCAATCAAATATATATCCAGAAATCTTTCTTCATGCATCAAATGTCATTCCTGAACCTGTCTAGAATGATAAGACTATTGTGAATGCCTTTGATTTTCATTTGCTCCCCCTGCTCCAAACATTTCTAATCACACCCAGGTCAGTCACTGTTTTCTCTCCCACAGGCGGATGTTCCCCTCTGTTCGGGTCAAAGTGAAGGGACTGGACCCAGGGAAACAGTACTATGTGGCCATTGATGTGGTGCCAGTAGATTCCAAACGTTATAGGTAATTGGGACCAAAGGAGGGTACTGCAGGCCTGGAATGGGTATTCAGATCTATGGAACCTGACAGCACTGTTTTGAAAACTCTACCATTGAAGGGAGAATTATTCTTCTTTGGGCTTTGAGAGTTGAGTTTTCTCCCTCAGACTGGAGTTCAGGGAGTTCACACTGAGAGAAAAGAAGACTTGTTTTTCTTTTCTCTCATTCTTGGCACACAGATTTCAGCTGGGGCTTCAGTGTACCCCAAACCTCTCGCCGACCCTCTATCCTAGCCTTGACTCCACAAACTTCAGAGGGTATGGGCTCAGAAACTGGGAGGGAAGCTGTTTAAAGGAATTTGGGGAGAAATGCTGGTGCTTCTGGGGCTCTACCGGGCTCTGGACTGTGCTACTTTAGGGCAGGGTCCTTGAACAATATTCTAATTTACCACCCAAAGCTAGTCAAGCAGTTATCTCACCTAGGTCCATGTTTTTTCTTCCTTCCTTAGCCTCTTCCCTGAAGGAGAGGCTAGGTCCCAGAGAATACAAGTAACATTTCTCTTAATGTAAGCTCTCTACTTAAAGCAGGCTAAAAGTGGCCACACTAATCTAAAGCTAAGAGACTCTTCGTAGCTAGCAGCCCAGAAGCTGGGGTCTTTGGGGGTTGGGTGGCAGCCCCTGCCTTCACTCAGCCAAATGAGCATTCGACTGAAATGGATGTCTAGCCTTTCTAGGAAACAGCCTGCATAGTGCCCAGTGCTGGGTGTGAGAGGCAAGAATTAGGCTGGGCTGGAGAACCTGTTAGGACTGTAACCCCAAAATAGCAGAACAAGCTGCTTTTCATGCTTGAGCTGGTTTGGGAATTTGGCACATAACTAAGCTGTTAAGATTGGAGACAATGGAGAAACAGACACAGAGAATAGACCTATGGACATGGGGGAGGGGAGGATGGAGAGGGTGAGATGTATGGAGAGAGTAACATGGAAATTTACAACACCATATGTAAAATAGATAGCCAATGGGGATTTGCTGCATGACTCAGGGAACTCAAACAGGCGCTCTGTGACATCTAGAAGGGTGGGATAGGGAGGGTGATGGGAAGGAGGTTTGGGAGGGAGGGCACATGGGTGTACCTGTGGCTGATTCTTATTGATGTATGACAGAAAAACCACAAAATTCTGTAAAGCAATTATCTTTCAATTAAAAACATAAAGTGGGGAGAAAAAAAAAAAAAGATTGGAGACAATGGGAAAATCAAGACCACAGTGGGCAGAGTTCCTTGTGGGTATTCTGATATAAAGCATTGTGGCAAAAGGGGTTTCCACAACTGCTAGTGGCAGTGGGCCACACCAGTACTTTCCTCACCCTTCTGCTTCTTCCCTGATGCTTGTGAGGCAGGAGGATTTTTCGGGTGTCTCTGCATGGTGAAACAAGTTAGATCAATTTTTGTTGCAGTTTCTGTGAGGAGATACAAACCAGACTATAAAATCCCATGACATTATACTTACCCTGGCACTTTGCAACGTTTTAATGACATATGCTTATTTACAGTTTGCTTTCTATCCCTGGATGCTCTTTGGAAATCATGTTAAACCCAGCAGCCCAGTGGTAAAGAAACCCTCTGCAATTCAGGAGACAGGGAGATGTGGGTTCCATCCCTGGGTTGGGAAGAGACCCTGAAGAAGGAAATGACAACCCACTCCAATATTCTTGCCTGGAAAATCCCATGGACAGAGAAATTTGGTGGGCTACAGTCCATGGGGTCACAAAAAGTGGTACACAGCTGAGCTACTGAACATTCCCACTCACTTTGAGATTAGCAGGCAAAACTTGACCAAGTTCTTTAGAACCAGATCACAGCAGCCCCTACCCCTGGCTTTGGCCAGTGCCTAAAGTCACACTCCACTCATTTTCAGGTACATCTATCACAGCTCCCAGTGGATGATAGCCGGGAATACAGACCACTCATGCATCACTCCCAGGGTCTATATTCACCCAGACTCACCTTGTTCGGGAGAGACATGGATGCGCCAGATCATCAGCTTTGATCGTGTGAAACTTACCAACAATGAGATGGATGACAAAGGTCATGTAAGTGTGACAATCCTTTGTCCCAAGGAGAAGAGGAGGATGCCAAGGCGTCAGCAGGAGGTTCACCTTGGAAAGGCCCAGAAGGTGTCCCCCAGATGTGCTAGTTGTGGTCTTCAGGAACTGTCCAAGTTCTGGGCCAGTGACCAAAGTAGCTCTTGTGACTTTTGTTTGGCATCTGAGAATGCTGGGGGTTGGAGATGGTGAGTAAGAGAAGTTTGAGGACTGAATGTGACTTGATTAAACCAGGATGTCTGGTTGGGAGAGTGAAAGGGAACGCTTACCTGAGCAATCTGGCACTTCAGCTTTCCTGGCTATCACTGTGGGCTCTGATTTCCTTCCCCTGAGGTGCACCTTCTGTGTTTCATGGTATGGTGGAAGTCTTCTCCACAACCCACCTGCGTGGAAGGCCTTTCAGGTCACATAGACCTTGAACCTTCTTCCCAGGTGCACATCACCTCTGCCCTGCCTGACCTGACACTGTGCTAACCACAAAAGGAAGAAGGATTCTTCTTGGTTTAGGAGATGGGGAGGGTAAAATAGTTTGCCATCATTTAAATAAGCCCAGGGAACTTAAGGCAGGCAGTTGGATCTCAATGACACTTGGGAATATTACATGGTCACCCACATTTGGAAGCAGGAAAAGACCCCAACTGGAAATGGAACCACTGCTAACTGGTGCCACTGTGGTGTCCATTTCCTGAAACCCCTTATGCCTGAGGACCTCTGTCTAGTGCCAAATGGCACAAAAAAGTGGAGTTAACCTAGGCTTTCTGGTTTAGCTTCACTTTTGTGTGGGAAGTTTCAGAGTGCTGATGAGTGGGGGCCAGTGTAGGGGAGCTGAAGCCAGTTACTAGGCAGCATTTGATTATTTCTCCTCCAGATCATTCTGCAGTCCATGCACAAGTACAAGCCCCGTGTGCACGTGATGAAGCAAGACAGCAGGGTTGACCTGTCCCGGATTCAGTCTCTGCCTGCTGAAGGGGTTAAAACATTCTCCTTTAAAGAAACTGAATTCACCACGGTGACAGCTTACCAAAACCAGCAGGTAAAGCCAGCTAGGTCCCAGGCAAGCAACGATGGCTCTGGAGAAGCTTTAGGGACAGAATGAAGTTGTACCATATGGATTCAATTTCCCACAATTAATAAGAAATCCATTAAAAAGAATCTATAGCCTTTTGCTAGTAATCAAGGCAAGTTTAATTGTGAGTTTTGTGGATCTTGTGTTAAAGAAGAGCAGAACAAGAGCGGCAGGAGAGAAAGGCAATAAACATTCCAAATTTGACTTAGCAATATGCTTAATGTTTATTTAATATGCTATATTACAGTTTGGAAAGTTTTGTGGTTGTTGTAACCATTAAAAGCAACATTGACAACTACAGTGTTTTCTACTGAGGCCACTGACTTTATCTTTCTTTTTCTTCTGAATCCTTAGATTACCAAACTGAAAATAGACAGGAATCCTTTTGCTAAAGGTTTTAGAGATCCTGGAAGAAACAGGTAAGCAATAAAACAGTCACATCTAATATTTATACAGCCCTTTTCACAAGTACTACAGCTAAAGAAACTGTGGCTCTATTTTGTAACTAGTAGGTAGGAAGAAAGAAACCTAGATATTTTATCTCTAAAATCTTGCCTCCTCCCAACCCCTCCCCAACCCACTTTTAAGATATTATTTATTCTAGATTCTTGGGCTTTTATTTAGGGATAATCACTGGGAATTTTATTCACTCTTAAAAACTATAACAAAATAACTCAAAAGTTTACATAAATTATTATTTTCAGGAATCACATTCTCAACTTGCTAAAGGTTGTATATCTTTTTCAGGGGTGTATTGGATGGACTTTTAGAGACCTACCCATGGAGGCCTTCTCTCACTTTGGATTTTAAAACTTTTAGTGCAGACACACAAAGTAAGATGTTTTATTAATTTTTATTTTTAAATGTTAATGAAATAATGACTGTCAGATCTATACAAATACTACACAAGAATATAAGTACATGCTAGAAAATGTGTGTTTACAATCAAATGAGTGTATATTTATCTTGATGAGGAGATAACAAGCAAAAAGGGAGGGAAACAGGCAAGATGGAAAGGAGCATAAACATGATAATTAATGGTGGATTTACTGACTTGTATCTTCTTGAGTTATCATACATCCTGAGAGCTGTAGAAATCACCTGGATCTTTCAGCAGCTCACGATCTCATATTCTTTAGAATCTGCCTGTGGTACACTGAAGTGAAGTGAAGTGAAAGTTTCTCAGTCATGTCTGACTCTTTGCGACCCCATGGACTATACAGTCCATGGAATTCTCCAGAATACTGGAGTGGGTATCCTTTCCCTTCTCCAGGGGATCTTCCCAACACAGGGATCGAACCCAAGTCTCCCACATTGCTGGCAGATTATTTTCCACAGCCCAAGTATATAGGAGTGGGTAGCCGATCCCTTCTCAATAGATCTTCCTGACCCAGGAATCAAACCTGGATCTCCTGCATTGCAGGCAGATTCTTTACCAACTGAACTATCAGGAAAGCCCTGGGGTGCACTAGTGGCCTTATTTTCAAATATGTTAGATATTAAAATAAATATTTTATATTTTATGAGATACTTGCAGCGCATGATAAAAATGAATTCCATTAAATTTCATCATCACTTGGCTTCAATTTTCCTTTTATTGTGAGTAGGAAAAATAAATGTCAAAAACAATACTAAGTATAGAACAGTCTTTTGGACTCTGTGGGAGAGGAAGAGGGTGGGATGATTTGGGAGAATGGCATTGAAACATGTATAATATCATATATGAAACGAATCGCCAGTCCAAGTTCGATGCATGATACTGGATGCTTAGGGCTGGTGCACTGAGATGACCCAGAGGCATGGTACGGGGAGGGAGGAAGGAGGGGGTTTCAGGATGGGGAACACATGTATACCTGTGGAAGATTCATGTTGATGTATGGCAAAACCAATATAATATTGTAAAGTAATTAACCTCCAATTTAAATAAATTTATATTAAAAAATACTAAGCTTTTCCAATCTGTTTAATTGCCATAAACACTTAAAATAGCTGCAGAGCATTTGTTGTCAGGTAGTACATCACCTGACTAAATAATAATTTGGCAATGCAGCCTTCCTGGTAGAAGAATGCATACCTTCATTTAGTATGATATTCAATTATAAATAGAAAAGTCTTTATTCATGAGCAATATACAATTATTTTACCCTTTTTGTCTTTACTCCATTAAAGTTGTTTGTCATTAAACATTAATTGAAAGTTACAGTTACATTATACTTAGGTTGAATTTTACATTAAAATATCATAACAACTTATTGAAATGTAAAGAAATCAAGTTTAATTATTTAGTGAAATATTTCACTGAATTGACTGTATTAATTTGGTTCAAGTTGCCTAGAAAAATATGAACACTTATTTGATAGTATCACTTTAATAGCATCTAGGCAGGATGATTTTAAAATATCCAAAACACATTAATTTGTAAAAAGCTAAAGATGATCATTAATAATTTAAAATATATATTTTTCTCAATTATTTAAAATGTCCAGAATGTTCTCAAATTACAAAGAAAAGGAGTACCATTTTTTAAAAATAATATTTGGATGTTTAATTATAAAAGATATTTGCCACCCTGTTAATATAGGATTAAACTATGTTTACATATAAAAATGGGCTTCTGTGGTGGCTCAGCAATAAAGAGTCTCCCTGCAATGCAGGAGACATGGGTCCAATCCCTGGGTTGGGAAAATCCCCTAGAAAAGAAAATGGCAATCCACTCCAGTGTTCTTGCCTAAAAAATCTCATGGACAGAGGGGATTGGTGGGTTACAGTCCATTGGGTTCAAAAGAGTCAGACATGACTTAGCAACTGAACAACAAAAAGTATTTTAAAATAGTTAAGAACAATTGCAGGCAGATTCTTTACCAGCTGAGCTACCAGAGAAACCCTAAGAAAAATAGTAGCACCTTAAAAACTCCTCAAAAATTTGATCAAGTTAAGTCAATAACCAATTTTTAAAAAATTAAATAATTACAATATAAGGTGTAAAATCTAGATTTTCCTGGACATTATATTTATCCCTGATTTTGGTAGATGCTAAGCAACCATAAAGGATCACCTAACAACATTGGTATGAACAGTTTCATTTTCATCTTGGTGTTTTTAACCTGTAAAACTGTCTTTAACTCTCGATATAGTGAACCATGGAACTTTCCCCATCTGTGATTTTCACATAAGAGAAAACCTAATATATTAAATGTTATTTTTTTAATTTATAAGATTACTTTCATATGCAGTGATTTTTTTAATCAACTGAAGCTTTCTATAGAATCTCAACCAACTTGTTCAATTTAATCAAGTACTTATTTTATTAATTTTTTTAAGTTAAAAATAAAAACTTTATTTGTAAGATATAATTGGTTCTGGATCATATTTAATTAGGCTTCTTTTGTAATTCATTGAATGAATGTTGCTCAAGTACCTTGTATAGTTCTAGAGCATAATGAATGCTCAATGTATGATACATAATGCTAAAAGTAGTAGTGGTAGTAATAGAAATATCATATTCAACTTTGATCAGAGGAATGGTCTTTTCCAAAGGAGCCAAAATAACTGTGGCTTCCATGGTGGCTCAGTGGAAAAGAATCTGCCTGACAAGCAGGAGGCACAGGTTCATTCCCTGGATTGGGAAGATACCCTGGAGAGGGAAATGGCAACCCATGCCAGTATTCTTGCTGGGAAATCTCATGGGCAGAAGAGCCTAGAGGGCTTTGGTGCATGGGTTCTCAAAAGAGTTGGACATAACTTAGTGACTAAACAGCAACAGCAAAATAACTGTGAACTTGCAAGGAAAGCTAATCTAAGAATGAAGCAGGAATAGTTATGTACATGATTACTGACTCAGTAGGAATATATAGTTCATTGTTCATTGATTGACTTGTCATTCACAGGTGGAAGCAGCAGCTCATCCCCAGTGACCTCTAGTAGAGGGGCTCCTTCTCCTTTGAACTATTTGCATTCTCCACTTTGTTCACCTCCTACATTTCACATACCTACAAGCTCCCTTGGAATGCCCCATCCAGAGGTGTACCTACACAATATGAACCTGCCCCTTTGCTACAAGATTTGCCCAAATAATTTTTGGCAACAGCAGCCTCTTGTCTTGCCTGCTCTTGAAAGTCTAGCAAGCAACAACAGTTTTCAGTCTTCAGCCCCACTCATGATGGAAGTTCCCATGTTATCTTCTTTGGGAGTCACCAATTCAAAAAATGGTTTATCTGAAGACTTAAATGGACAGTGTCTACAAGCACCTAATTCTTCCAATCAAATGTATGAATTAGAGGCACTTGAAAATATTTTATCACCAAACCCCATTGCTCAGGAAGCAATTGCTTGCTCTTTCCATCCTTCCTATGGCTTTTATAGGTACAAGTTCTCCACACCACCTAGACTGGTAAATGCTGCCAACCATCTTAAAGTGAATGACAACAGTCAAATTTCTTTCATAGAAGGCAAATACAATCACACTCATTGGTATCAAAAAATTAGCCATTGCCTATAATGGAATAGTCATGTTCCTAAAATGCTTACATGTAACCATATATATTGTTTTTTATGTGTCGCCAAAAATGGTCAAAAACTAAAGGGCTTAAAAAGCTTCATTATTATGTTTTGCATTTAAAGTGCCTTATGACATGTCATAAGTCATATATGACCTATAAGCAATCTCTGATTACTGTAGCCTTAGGTCTCAAAATAAGATACTCAATAAATATTGTTTGATGAGGTAAGATTACCAGTGAAAAATGACTTCAGGTAACAAAGTCCCTAATTATAGTGAAGCCTGTTTACCACAACTGCCTCTTACATATTGACAATGACCAAAAGAAGATATATTTAATTCCTGTGAAAGCAGTGAAACAACTTCAACTTTACCTATGAATACTGGCACATTTTAAATTATCTATCTTGTAACTGTAGAACATTTCATTGTTCATTTGCCTTATACTTTTATACTCTGATGTTGAAGGAACTACTAGTCTCAATTTTAAGATACAAATAAGGACATTAACATTCTAATACTAATATTTGCAGCCTATGGACCATTTAATCCTGAAGGAACATGAAGATTAAATCAACAGCAAAATATTCTAAATAAATTTGATCTTCTATGCTCTTTTATTTTTTAGATCATTCTCAGGTGATGTTTATTTACTTAGTACTTTAGCAAACTTGGCATTTTATGTACACAGTTTACAAATTGTTGTAGTCTTTCAAAAAGACTAAAAGTTATGATTTGAATTGTGAGAATATATTTGAATCCATAAATATGTAACTACTATTACAATGGTACAATTTAATTTCACTCTTCTGCATCAATCATGGTAAATCACACAAAACTAGCATAAATGAGACTTAATTTTAGTTTATGAAGGGGAAAAGTTTCCTTTCACCTGGTCCTAAATTTTCTAGAGAGATTTGTTAAGTATAACCTCTATATCCTTAAGATGACTTGGATTTTAATTTTAATTTGGTGCAGCTAGCTCTACAATTTATTAAGCCAAGGCCCTTCACATCACAATGGTATGACTTGAAAAACTAACCACACTGAAAAACTGCTTTTTAAAAACTTTTCCAACACATATTAGGGAGCATGTTCAGTCACTTCGTCATGTCTGACTCTTCTTCTGTCTATGGAATTTTTCAGGCAAGAATATTATTGTAGGTTGCCATTTCCTTCTCCAGGGATTTTTCCAGCCCAGGAATCAAACCCAAGTCTCTTGTGGCTTCTGCATTGACAGGCAGATTCGTTACCACTACGCCACCTGGGAAGTCCCATATTAGGGAGGGCGTATCATTATTAGACTTTCCAGGTGGCACAGTGGTAAAGAATCTGCCTGCCAATGCAGGAGATGCAAGATATGTGAGTTTGTTCCTTGACTGAGGAAGATCCCCTGATGGAGCAAATGACAACCCACTCCAGTATTCTTGCCTGGAAAATTCCACGGACAAGGAGCCTGGTGAGCTGCAGTCCACGGAGTCGCAGAGTCAGACAATGAAGCACACACACGAGTCAACATTATTTATTTTGCTCAAAATAGTTTTTCTTCTCAAATGTCCCTTATAAATATACCTCCTTATACATGCATTAAAATTATATGCCCCTTCACTTCTGGGCATAGGGATAGAACAGCACATAGTTACCTAGTCAAGATGAAAAATTATTTATTGTCCAAGTTAATTAGGTACCTGTTATAAAAGTCTTTGAGGCAGAAAACCTGTACTACTCAAGTTTACCAAATCAAGGATTAAAGTAGCAAGCACTCTATTCCTGTCTACTCTTAAACAGGAAAGCTGTAGGCTAAATTTTACTGCTAAAAGAATGATTATTTTTTAAGCAGAAATTCCCAAGTCAGATTATAATAAAACTTCTTCTGATGACTTACGTGGCAGATACTTAGCAACTAAAACCATAAAGTATTTGACTAATAAATCTAGAAAATTTATGGGTTACTTTTTAATGGTTATCTAAGAAAAGACATTAATTTTGTAGCTGCTCAAGTACATATACACCATACTTTATATTTCAGACAATTTTTATGTGTATAATCCATATACAATTGCTAATTCAAATTCTATTGGGAAAGGTGATTTATATTAAAGGGAAAACATTTAAAGGCTAGAACCCAGGCATCTATTTTAAGCTGTTTTTATATAATATTCACAAATTGTCATTCAACACTTTTAATTGAATAAGAAACCAAGGGAAAACCTTTATAGAAAATTAGACTTGGAAGAGACCTTAAGAAGTTCAGTAAGCAGTCCTCTATTTTCTGAACAAGTTTCTTGTCTGTGGGAAATTGCTATCAGTTGCAAAACTTGAGTAACTTGGTAAGTTGAGGCTAATGATTACGGAGTGAAAAACAGAATGTATGAAATTATATTAATTTCAGCTGTGTCAACTTAATATTAGGTTTGCTTTTTAAAACCTACAAAAATCAAAAGTCACTCAAGTTAGACAAAGTATGAAGTACCAAATGAAAGTGACCAAATGATACATAATAGACTCCCAAGTCTATAATTAAAACTGATATTTACATTTCGTTTGACCATATATATATATATACATCTAGGCCTCCCTTGTGGCTCAGTGGTAAAGAATTTTGCCTGCAATGCAGAAACCACAGGAGATACAAGTTAGATCCCTGGGTTGGAAAGATCCCCTGGAGGAGGGCATGGCAATCAACTCCAGGATTCTTACCTGGAGAATCCTATGGGCAGAGGAGCCTGGCAGGCTACAGTCCATAGGGTTGCAAAGAATCAGACACTACTGAAGTGACTTAGCGTGCATGCATACATCTACTTCATCTCATTAAAGAAAAAGTATTTTAATTTAGTTATCAGAAGCAGTTTAATTCAGTTATCTAGATAAGAATCTGATTATATGACCCAAATAAATCTAGAGAAAATAAACTTTCATCTACTCTATAAGATTTATACATTGAATCAGGAAATAAAGTGAATGTTGCTTTATCTTTGCAACTTAGCTTAGGCAAGCTAAGACCTGGTGTCAGGAAGTATTTCTACTTTGTGGAACAGTCAGTCAAATTGAAATCAAGGGCTTGAGTTCAAATTTGATCCTTTTTGCAGAACACATGTCTAAGTGGATAAATCCTATATTCATTACATTTTAATCACCAAGTATAAGTTTAGGTAACAAACTTAGCATCAAAACTTTTTTTTTTTCATTAAATAGAGCAAGTCTGCCCTCTGGACATTATATTTTAAAGTCTAATACATAATATTAGATTATATAATATTAGAGTCTTCAAACATTAATATCATTACTCCCATTTGCTATATCATAAACATAGTTGTATTTTCTTCAAGCTATGAATTTAGATGTTCATGATATTTCACTGCTATTAGGCAGTCTAGGAGTAGACACGACTTCTTCTTTGTGAGGTTGAAGTGAGTCTATGGCACACAAAAAATGAAAAATTAGAATCAGCAAGTGATGAATCAGTGTATCTGTCTTTGGATGGTCAGAGTTCTAAGTGCTGACAACTTGAAAAAGTGCCAACCAACAATGGATAAAGACAAGCATTTTTATTGGATATTATGGAAGAGTTCCCTTTCATTATCCTGATCATTTATAGTATGCACCTTGACGAAAATCATGGTGAACATAAAGCTGATAACCTGTATCTTTTAACTGTTACTGATGCAATGGTAAGCCAGAATATGATTTAAATAAATTTGTACAAATATTTTAAATAAATTTTACAAAAATCTACAAACATTGTGATGACAAATCTAAATGCTTTGAAACAATAGTATTATATATCCATGTTTACAGTAGGGTAATATACAGTTATCACTGTTTTAAATCTCAGTAACAAATATTTTCTTTATTTGAAGATGCAATTTGCTAAGTTCCAGATGTCACACTGTAATTCATATAACCAGTGGGGTTTTAGTTTCATTTTGCTTTAAAATAATGTATACTATGTTGCTTTTTCTCCCTCCTCTTCTCAAAAAAAGGATGCTACAAAGAACATCTAATCATTGCATTCTTATACTATTTATTTTGTATTCTTATATGGAAAGACAGATTTAAATATACTTAGAAATGTCTAATTGCATGTACTGCATTTTGTGAATTTAATCGACAGTGTGAATTGAATTGGAGTAAAAACATTTTATGGAAGTACAATGTTTTTACTCCAATTTAGAGATATGTTGCCTTTGTGCTGAAAAATCTTTATTTAGCCAATATAACAATAGTATCCTGGCACATAGCAGCAGTTTGCTAGTCCATTTCACTTGAATTTAACATGTTTATTGGAGCAATTTAAAACAAACCAAATGCAGAGGTCAGGCATCAGTGACTGTTGCTTTGATATAGGTGCTTTAATATACATTTAATCTTCTTAGGTTTGGTCTGCAATTAAATGATAATTTGTATTAAAATTGTGTAAATAAACATGGTTTGAATGTCAACATAGAGCAAATAAATATAAAGAATGCTTGAAACATATCCAGTATTAAGATTATTTACATGTGTGATGCTGGCCAACTTTTGACATGCTGTTTCAATAAAATATTGAGAGGAAAATGACTAGTGTCATTTCCTTTCAAAGTTTCATATGTTCATGTTTACAAATTTGTACGGCACATTAATATGTAAACATGCAGTATAGTGAGCAGATGTTCAAAGAATAGTGATAGGATATTTCTACTTAGTTGAAATGTACACAGGTATACTGGATTTATTTTTTCAAAGTACCTAAAAGAGTTATAAAATTTGAAATTAAGCATAATGGAAAAAACTTTAAGTTATAGTACAAGTTGCATCATTAAACTCTTTTATCAAATGATCATTTGTTATTGTTAAAAATGACTGGTTTATTATTTTGAATTGATCACACATGCACATGACAAATTATAATGTAACATTATAGATATAAATGTTAATTCAGAATTTTACTAGAATATGAAGGGAATAAAGTCACATGTTTCTATTAGATAATATTAATATATTTAAAGTTATTTTTGTTAAACACATAATTCAGTTTTCCATTTTTATGTTAATTTTTGGAAAGTGTTGATGGTTTAGTATTTTGCCTTTATTTAATTTTCCCTAAAATTGAACTTTCATATTTCTTTTGTGACCTGAAGATCTTGTGACCTCATCTATTATTCTAATGTATAATCATGCTGGATTTTTGCTTTATTGAAATTTGTAAATTTTAGGAAAAACTGTTTCATAGAAGCACCAACAAATATTACCCTTTGAAAGAGGCATATTTTCTTAGTTAAGACTCCAGTTGAACTGGCAAAATTACTCACTACTGCACTTGCACAGATATTTATCTTACATTCATTATAGGATTTCATGTACAGGTCAAATTCTTCATGTTTAAATACTACATTAATAATTCTGTTTTCAAAACTCAGATTGGATTATCATCAAACTCTGATGCCAAGAAGAAAGAACTATTTGGCAAATATACCATGACTTTGTTAACTATCAACATGATTCTTTTCTGTAGTTATAACATTCATGAAGCTGGGATGGAGATAGGGTATTCCATTTCATAAAGGCTCTGAAAGCCATAGTACCACACATAAGGGATTAAGATAAACTGACCCAACGTTTAGTCTCAATTGTTGTTGCCAATTTCAGCAGTCCCTTGGGTGAGTTGAATTAGGGCAGTTGACTTGAGCTCTTGGCTAGTTAAGATTCAGAACTGTCTAGTGTGTGAGGGCTCTATAGCTGACAATAACAAAGACGTGAAACTTACACACACAAATTATACTATATTTTACTTTAGTTTTTGACATGTATATTTCTCCTACTTGACTCAAGTCGGGGGAGGAAGGCATGCGTGTGTCCTAAGTTGCTTCAGTTATGTCTGACTTTTTGTGACTCTATGGACTGTAGCCCACCAGCCTCCTCTGTCCATGGGATTCTCCATGCTTGAATACTGGGGTGGGCTGCCATGCTCTCCTCCAGGGTACCAGCTCAACCCAGGAACAGAACCTGCATCTCTTAAGTCTCCTGCACTGGCAGGTGAGTTCTTTACCACTAGTGCCACATAGGAAGCCTGAGAAGCACCTGGGAAACCTGGGAAGAACCTGGGAAGCCTAGGAAACACTTGAGGGGAGGAATGGCACTTTTAAAATAATATTTCCAACTTTTAAATGTTTATATGTATATTATTGCAAATTAAAAAGCACAAGATGACTTACATGATGGTACAGTAGATAAGAATCTGCCTGCCAACTCAGGGAACATAGGTTTGATTCCTGGTCTGGGAAGATTCCACATGCCTTGGACCAACTAAACCTGATCTCTACAGCTACTGAGTTGTGCTCCAAAGACTGTGAGCCGCAGCTACCAAAGTCCACACCCTAGAGCCCATATGCCACAGCTACTGAGCCTTCATGCTGCAACTGCTGAAGCCCATATGCCTAGAGCTTGTGCTCTGCAACAAGAGAAATCATTGCAGTGAAAAGCCTGTGCACTACAACAAAGAGTAACCCTTGCTCACCACAACTAAAGTCCACATGCACCAACAAAGACCCAGTAAAACCAAATAAATAAAAATTAAAAATATAAAAAGCACAAGAAAAGGTAAAATTTTTCATAATCACAAGTAGTATATAGTTTGAGTTCTAGTCGTGTATGTCTACACACAACTGAGCATACAATATTTGTGTATGGCTGTGGTCATACAATATTGATAATGCTTATTCATATACCATGAATATTTACCAATTAAGAGTCCAAAGCCATAAGTATTTTGATGACTAAGGATATATTAAACCAAATTAAAGTGATAGAAATGTAATCCTGATTTACAAAGGACCAATTATTTTAAAAATACAGAAGTGGGGGCGGTCCTAAAATGGCAGATGAATAGGATTGGGAGACCACTTTCTCCCCCACAAATTCATCAAAAGAACATTTGAACGCTGAACAAATTCCACAAAACAACTTCTGAATGCTGGCAGAGGACATCAGGTACCCAGAAAGGCAGCCAATTGTCTTTGAAAGAAGGTAGGACAAAATATAAAAGATAAAAAGAGAGACAAAAGAAGTAGGGATGGAGATCTGTCCCGAGAAGGGAATCTTAAAAGAGGAGAAGTTTCCAAACTCCGGGAAATACTCTCACTGGCCATTCTATGGGGAGTTTTGGAATCTCAGAGGGCAACAAAACTTGGAGGAAAAATTAAAAATAAATAAATGAACAAACCCCACAGATTATGTGCCTAATGGTAACTCCCAGTGCTCCGATCCACCAGCAGCAAGCAGGGGCTGAACAGGAAGGCTCCAGCTGCATTGCTTAGAGTAAGGACTGGGCCTGAATACCCTGAGGGCAATCTGAGGGAACTAACGTGAGATAGCCAGAGAGAGAGAGAGAGAAAAAGACAGACAGACAGACAGAGAACTATCCCAAGAAAAGCGCTAACCTAAGGCACTGCCAGGTCCACTCACAGAACAAAGGACTGAGGGAATACCAGAGTAGAGCTAGCCGGCTGCACACCAGCCCATCCCCCACTGGAGACAGGCAGGCAGGGGGCAGCCAGAGCCAGAAAGGGGCAATCTCGGCCCCTCAGAGGCATCCTCTACCAAACTGCAAGCAGGCTCCGTAGCTAACCAAGACTTCTTGGAATTCTGAACATTTGACATCTGCTGGGAGGGTCACAGCTAGAGATCAGCTCCTCAGAAGAGACACACAGCACCTAAGAAGATGTGCCTGCTGCGCACCCAGGACACTGAGGGGCTGGAACTGGGGAGTTAATAAGACTCACCCCACACCTGGGAAGACTGTGCTCGCCAAGCACCTGGTCACCTGAACTGCTCAGACCTGGGAAGGGCACAAAATGCAGGCCCAACCGAGTCTGCGCCTTTGTGGAGCACCTGAGAACCTGAACCTGAGCAGCTTAGACCAGGGAAGTGCACTCAACCCAGGGCCCACCTCAGACAGTTCCCCAGCAGACCATCCTAGAGCCTGAGAAGTGTAGACCATGAAAGCACACACGTTGTGAGCGGGGGCAAACACAGTGGAGCCGAGACACTGCGAGCACTCCCCACACACGCCAGTGATATTTGTTTGCACTGTTCCTCCCTCCCCAAAGCATGACAGAACAAGAGATTTTAAATAAGTGACCACCTTTGTGTCACGGTGGAAATTAAACACTGAAGAGACCAGCAAACAGAATCTAAAATAAATGGAGGGAACTGCTTTGGAAGTAGATGTAACAGATTAAAACCCTGTAGTTAGCACCAATTACATTGGAAGGGGCCTATAGATATTGAGCAGTATAAGCTGGATCAAGGAACTATCTGAAACTGAACTGACACGACACTGTTCACAACAGCTCCAGAGAAATTCCTAGATATATTTTTACTATTACCATTTTTTAAAACTTTAAAATTTTTTAGTCCTTTATCATTCCTTTAATTTTCATTTTTGTAACCTACAATAACCTTGCAAAAAAAAAGACCCTATTTTTAAACCAAACTTCATATATATATTTTATACTTTTTGTGACTTTGTTTTTTTTAATATTTTATTTTTGAGAGTCTAACCTCTACTCTAGATTTTTAATCTTTGCTTTTTGGTATTTGTTACCAATTTTGTACTTTTAAGAACCCAATCTTCAGTACTCTTTTTTCTTGGAAGTGTGATTACAGGCTTCATTGCTCTCTACCCCTTTTGACCCTCCATTTCCCCCACCAGGTTGCCTCTATCTCCTCCCTCCCCCTTCTCTTCTCTACCTAACTCTGTGAATCTCTTTGCGTGTTCCAGGCTGTGGATAACACATAGGGAACTGATTACTGCCTAGATCTGTCTCTCTCCTTTTGATTCCCACCTTTTCTCCTCCTGGTCACCTCTGTCTCCTTTCTCTCTCTTCTCTTCTCTGTGTAACTCTATGAACATCTCTGACGGGTTCAGACAGTGGAGAGCACATAGAAGATTGATTACTGGCTAGCTTGCTCTATCCCCTTTTGATTCCCCCTCTTCTCCTCCTGGTAACCTCTATCTCCCTTATCCCTCTTCTCCATGTAATTCTGTGAAAGTCTCTGGGTGTCCCTCACTGTGGAGAAACTTTCATCTTTAACCTAGATGTTTCATCATTGGTGCTGTATAGATGGAGAAGTCTTGAGGCTACCGTAAGAATAAAACTGAAAACCAGAGACAGGAGGCTTAGCTACAAAACCTGAGAACACCAGAGAACTCCTGACTCCAGAGAACACTAAATGATAAGTCTCCATGCCTACACTGAAACCAAGCACGATCCAAGAGCCAACAAGTTCCAGAGAATGACATACCACACAAAATGTCCAGCAGCACAGGAACACAGCCCTGAGCTTCAACATACAGGCTGCCCAAAGTGACTGCAAACCCAGACATCTCAAAACTCACTACTGGACTTGCATTCTGGAGACAAGAAATCCAGCTCTACCCACCAGGACACTGACACAAGCTTGCCTAACTAGGAAACCTTGACAAGCCACCTTTCCAACCCCACCCACAAGGAGGAACCTCAACAATAAAGAGGAACCACAAACTGCCAGAATAAAGAAAGGCCAACCCAAACACAGCAATCTAAACAAGATGAAAAGGCAGAGAAATACTCAGCAGATAAAGGAAAATGATAATGCCCACAAAACCAAACAATAGAGGAGAAGATAAGGAACCTATCTGAAAAAGAATTCATAACAATGATTGTAAAAATATTCCTAAATTTTGAACAACAAAATGTATTTACAGATAAATAGCTTGGAGACAAGGATTGAGAAGATGCAAGAAATGTTTAACAAGGAACTAGAAGAAATAAAAAAGAGTCAATATATAATGAATAATGCAATAAATGAGATCAAAAACACTCTGGAGGGAACCAAGAGTAGAATAACGGAGGCAGAATATAGGATAAGAGAGGTAGAAGATAGAATGTTAGAAATAAATGAAGCAGAGAAGAAAAAAGAAAAAAAGAAGTAAAAGAAATGAAGACACCTCAGAGACTTCTGGGATAATGTTAAACGTCCCAACAGTCAAATCATAGAGGAGTCCCAGACGAAGAAGTCAAACAGAAATACCATGAGAAAATACTTGAGGAGATAATAGTTGAAAACTTCCCTAGAATGGAAAAGGAAATAGTCACCCAAGTTCAAAAAACTCAGAGATTCCCAAACAGGATAAGCCCAAGGCAAAACACCCCAAGACGCATATTAATCAAATTAAGAAAGACTAAACACAAAGAACAAATATTAAAAGCAGCAAGGAGAAAACAACAAATAACACACAAGGGGATTTCCATAAGGATAACAGCTGATCTTTCAATAGAAACTCTTCAGGCCAGAAGGAAATGGCAGGATATACATAAAGGGAAGGAAGAGAAAAGCCTACAACTCAGATTACTGTACCCAGAAAGGATCTCAGTCAAATATGAAGGATAAATCAAAAGCTTTACAGACAAGTCAAAGCTGAGAGAATTCAACACCACCAAATCAGCTCTCCAACAAATGCTAAAGGATCTTCTCTAGACAACAAACACAAAAAAGATGTATAAACCTGAACCCAAAACAACAAAGTAAATGGCAATGGGATCATACTTATCAATAATTACCTTAAATGTAAATGGGTTGAATGTCCCAACCAAAAGACAAAGACTGGCTAAATGGATAAAAAATAAGACCCCTATATATGCTGTCTACAACAGACCCACCTCAAAACAAGGGACACATACAGACTGAAAGAGAAGGGTTGGAAAAAGTTATTTCACACAAATGGAGACCAAAAAAAAAGCAGGAGTAGCAATACTCATATTAGATAAAATAGACTTTGAAATAAAGGCTGTGAAAAGAGACAAAGAAGGACACTACATAATGATCACAGGATCAATCCAAGAAGAAGATATAACAATTCTAAATATATATTCACCCAACATAAGAACACTGCAGTATGTAAGGCAAATGATAACAAGTATGAAAGAGGACATTAACAATAACACAATAATATTGGGAAACTTTAATACCCCACTCACATCTATGGACAGATTAACCAAACAGAAAATCAACAAGGAAACACAAACTTTAAATGATAAAATAGACGAGTTAGACCTAATTGATGTCTGTAGGACATGTCACCCCAAAATAATGAATTTCACCTTTTTCTCAAGTGCACATGGAACCTTTTTCAGGATAGATCACATCCTGGGCCATAAATCTAGCCTTGGTAAATCCAAAAAACTGAAATAATTCCAAGCATCTTTTCTGACCACAATGCTGTAGGTTTAGATGTCAATTAGAGGAGAAAAACAATTAAAATTTCCAATCTATGGAGGCTGAAAACACACTGCTGAATAACCAAAAAATCACAGAAGAATTAAAAAAAATAAAAATACACATAGCAATGAATAAAATGAAAACACAACAAACCAAAACCTATGGGATACTGTAAAAGCAGTGCTAAGGGGAAGGTTCATAGCAATACCAGTTTATCTCAAGAAGGAAGAAATCAAATAAATAACCTAACTCTACACTGAAAGCAACTAGAAAGGAAGAAATTAAGAACCCTAGGGTTAGTAGAAGGAACAAAATCTTAAAAATTGGTGCAGAAATAAATGCAAAAGAAACAAGAGACCATAGCAAAAATCAACAAAGCTAAAAACTGGTTCTTTCAGAAGATAAATAAAATTGACAAACCATTAACCAGACTTATCAAGAAACAAAGGTAGAAGAATCAAATCAACAAAATTAGAAATAAAAATAGAGAGATCACAACAGACAACACATAAATACAAAAGATCATAAGGGACTACTATTAGCAACCATATGCCAATAAAATGGACAACTTGGCAGAAATGGATAAATTATTAGAAAAGTACAACTTGCCAAAACTGAACCAGGAAGAAATAGAAAATTTTAACAGACTCATCACAAGCACGGAAATTGAAACTGTAATCAGAAATCTTCCAGCAAACAAAAGCCCAGGACCAGATGGCTTCACAGCTGAATTCTACCAAAAATTTAGAGAAAAGCTAACACCTATCCTACTCAAAGTCTTCCAGGAATTTGCAGAGGAAGGTAAACTTCCAAACTTATTCTATGAGACCACCATCACTCTAATACCAAAACCTGAAAAAGATGCCACAAAAAAGGAAAACTACAGGCCAATAACACTGATGAACATAGATGCAAAAATCCTTAACAAAATTCTAGCAAACAGAATCCAACAACATATTAAAAAAAAATCATATACAATGACCAAGAGGGCTTTATCCCAGGGATGCAAGGATTCTTCAATATTTGCAAATCAGTCAATGTGATACACCACATTAACAAATTGAAAGATAAAAACCATACGATTATCTCAATAGATGCAGAGAAAGCTTTTGACAAAATTCAGCATCCATTTATGATAAAAACCCTTCAGAAAGCAGCCATAGAAGGAACATACCTCAACAAAATAAAAAGCTATATGTGACAAACCCACAGCAAACATTATCCTCAATGGTGAAAAATTGAAAGCATCTCCCCTAAAGTCAGGAACGAGACAAGGGTGCCCACTCTCACCACTACTATTCAATATAGTTTTGTAAGTTTTGGCCACAGCAATCAGTGCAGAAAAATAAACAAAAGGAATCCAGATTGGAAGAGAAGAAGTAAAACTCTCACTGTTTGCAGATGACATGATCCCCTACATAGAAAACCCTAAAAACGCCACCAGAAATTGTTAGAGCTAAACAATGAATATAGTAAAGTTGTAGGATTTAAAATTAACCCACAGAAATCCCTTGCATTCCTATACACTATTGATGAGAAAACAGAAAGAGAAATTAAGGAAACGATTCCATTCACCATTGCAACGAAAAGAATAAAATACTTAGGAATATATCTACCTAAAGAAACTAAAGACCATTATATAGAAAACTATAAAGCACTGATGAAAGAAATCAAAGAGGACACAAATAGATGGAGAAATACACCATGTTCATGGATTGGAAGAAACAATATAGCGAAAATGAGTATACTACCCAAAGCAGTCTATAGATTCTGTGCAATCCCTATCAAGCTACCAACAGTATTTTTCACAGAGCTAGAACAAATAATTTCACAATTTGTATGGAAATATATAAAAAAAAATCCTCTAATAGCCAAAGCAATCTTGAGAAAGAAGAATGGAACTGGAGTAACCCACCTGTCTGACTTCAGGCTATAAGACAAAGCTACAGTCATCAAGACTGTATGGTACTTGCTCAAAGACAGAAATATCGATCAATAGAACAAAATAGAAAGCCCAGAGATAAATCCATGCACCTATGGACACCTTATTTTTGACAAAGGAGGCAAAAATCTACAATGGAGAAAAGACAATCTCTTTAACAAGTGGTGCTGGAAAAACTGATCAATTACACATAAAAGAATGTAATTATAACACTTTGATGAATTTTTCTATATTTTGAAGATTAATTGCTTGTTGATTGCTTCATTTGCAAATATTTCCTCTGAATCTAAGGGTTGTCTTTTCATTTTGTTTATGGTTTCCTTTGCTCTGCAAAATATTTTAGTTAGATCCCATATGTATACTTTTGTTTTTATTTTCATTACTCTAGGAGGTAGGTAAAAAAAAAAAATCTCGCTATGATTTAGGAGAAAATGATGGTGGAGGAGTAGATGGATGTGGAGTACATCTCTCTCCACAGATACATCAGGAATATACTTCCAGACACAGAGGATCTTGCAGAACACCAGCTAAGACCAGGCAGGAGTACCTGTCAACTGGAAAAAATATATAGAATCACACAAAACTCAGTAGGATGGAGGGAGTAGGGGAAAAAAAGGAGAGTCAGCAGGACTGCACCTGCCCTTGGTGGGTGAGGGAACTGAAGCAGGCCTCTGATTGCCACATTGGAGCAATTGTTTGGGACAGAGGAGAAACATTTGAGTCTGTGAGTGAAGCAGCTGATCTGTGATACTCTGAATGGAATAAGAATCACACAGACAATCCTTGCTGCTGCCATTCATACTCCTGGCAGGGGTACAAATCCCCTAGAAATCACACTTGCTGGGAGCTAGAGCATGTGAACTGGAGAGCAATCCCAGGGCAAGGTCTTGTGAGGGAAGAGATGGTGGTGGGAAATGCCTTTAGAGGAACCTGGATTCCATGGAAGCAAGGTGATACTGCTGAGTCATGCATAGGGGATAGCTACATAACTGTAGCCTGTCTCTCCCCACACGCCAGTACCAGCAGCTGAACAATAAAGACTCCAGGTGCTCTTTCTGCACCTGATGCATAGAACAACAGAGAAGGACCCCAGACAGGGTGGCCATTTAAATGCTTGAATAGGCTGAGCAACAAAAAAAGGACCAGCCAAAGAGACCCTCTGATTGCCAGCTTCCAGAATCTTAAAAGACTCTGATAGGGCCATAGCTCCTGTGGCTGAGAGAATCAGTGTCCCTGAACATTTGGTGCTACAAGGGTCCCCATGACCCAGGCAGTTCCATCACCTTCATGCTCAGTCCTCAATGGGTCAGAGCTGCCAGAGGCTAGAAAAGGCCTAATAGCATTGTATCTCCTGTGACAATAGTCGCCAACATCCTTGGGTAGCCGGCACTTCCCAGGTCTTCATAATCCAAACAACCACACCACCTTGACACATCCCCCACTGGGACAGAACTGCCAAAGCCTAGAAAAAACTCAAGAGCATCACATTACCTGCTGCCTTAGCCTATGGCTCCCCTGACTACCTGGTGCTTCCAGGGTTCCTGTGACCCAATCAGTTACATCACCTTCCCAACCAGTCCTCACTGAGTCAGACCCATATTCCTCCAGGGCAGCCCCAGGAGGAAAACCCTGTGGATGAGCCACATGCAGAGATGGAGATAAAACCACAACTGAAACCCAGAGGTGGTACAGCTAAAGAAGAGGACCCAAAACTTCCCCACAAACTGTACAAGCTGCAGATTAAATCCACATGATCAACTAGGCAGGTTCTGTGTCTGTGGAATATATAAAAGGACAATGAGACTTCCCACAAAAGAAAATGCACTAGTTCTGACAGGTGTGGACATTGGAGGCAAGAACATATGAGAGTAGGAAGAGATTAGCATCTGAGCTGCCCCCACAGCAAGTCCAGAGACCAGACCAGTATTGGAGAGCAATCTAGGGAGATGAGGTAGACTGTGATTCACAGCAAGGCAAACAATGCTGACAGCTGATATTCATGAAAAACATTCATTATTCTTATATTTTGACTTGTTCTGTAGTTGTTTCTGGATTTTTTCATTTGTTTCCCTTTGTTGTTGTAGTTGTTGATTTTATTAGCACTATTAAATCTATTTAAACATTAAATAATTTTTTATCACACTTTTAATTTATTTTATATATTTCTGACTCTATACTGGCCTTTTGCAGTTCTGTGGGGGTTTTCCTTTTTTAAAAATTTTTAATTTTTTTTATTTTTCTACACTTATCCTCTAATGTACTTTTCCTATTGTAGTTATTATTTAATATATATAAATCTTCTTTATCTCCCTCTATTTAACTTTGCATTTCTATTCTTTCTTTTCTTACTTTTCTTTCTTTTTCTCACCTTGTTTATTAGGTTGTTATGTATTTGTTGCTTTATTCTCTAGTTGGCACCTTGCTTTGGATTTATGTTCCAGTTTGTGCTTTATTTACTTATGTTTTTAACCAGTTGATATCATATTTGATTTCCTTTGCAGCTGGGTCAACCTACTTTATTTTGGACTGTTTTGGTTTTGTTTATCGGTGTATATGTATGTGTGCATATTTCATTATTTTTGCTATTTTTTGTCTGATTTTGTATTTGCCATTTGTCTTGGGGACATCTTTCATTTCTTGTTTTTGAGTGTTTGTTTTAACCCCATTTAACACCATAACAAAACACCTGTGGAATCTTCGGTTGCTGGCCAGAGATCAGGCCCTGAGCCTTTGGGGTGGTAATGTTGACTCCAAGGTCCTAGACTGCTAGAGAACCCCTAACTCTAGGGAGTATCAACTAGCGAGAATTCCCACAAAGGCATCCACCTCTATTGAGACCCAACTACTGGCAGCACCCAGTTCATGATGCCTCATCCAAATGAGAGAGTCAATTCCTAGGCAGATTGATAAGAAGTCCAGGGGTCCCCAAGGAGAGAGGGGTGTGGAATTCTCAAGGAGGAAGAAAAGACAAACTTTTTTCCACCTCTACATTCCTTAGGATTATATAACAATAATGTATCCTGCTTGAAGACAGTCTCTGGAAAAAATCTTCTAGCTAATCCTGTTTTCTTAAAATGTAAATTTTGGGAGTAGGTCTGGTGAGGGCTTTACAACCTCCAGACATTCTTTTGATTCATTGTAATAACTAACTGGAGAGCATATAACTCCATTGATAACACTAGCAAGGGTGTACTCTTTCTGCCCCTTTCTGATGTCTATGTCAGAAGCTTTCTCTATCCCTTTTAAACTTTAATAAAACTCTATTGCACAAAAGCTCTGAGCGATCAAGCCTCGTCTCTGGCCCTGGATTGAATTCTTCTCCTCCAGAGGTAAAGAATCCTGGCGTCTTTTCGTGGTTCAGCAACAACCTTTCACAAACAACAAAGACAAAAATACAAGCTAAATCATCAGCAGACAGGGCTGCTACCTCACAGCCCTGCCCATCAGAGGGACAAAAAATTTTACTTCCTTCCACCAGAAAGCAAGCACAAGTCACACCCAACATGAATCTTACACAAACAACCAGAGCAACCATACCTACTGAGAGAAGAAACCAAAAGGAAAAAGGTATTTGCCCTCAAGGCTTGGGAAAAAGAGGCCTCAAACACAATTAAAAAAAAAAAAAACATGAAAAGGCAGATAAATATTGCAAAAATTAAGGAGCAACCTAGAAAACACAAATCCAAGTAAACAAAGAGAAAATAGGCAAACTATCTGAAATAAGAATTCAGAGTAATGACAGTAAAGATGATCCAAAACCTTGAAAATGCAATGAAGAAAATGCAAGAATCAACTAACGCATTTAACAAACACCTAGAAGAAATAAAGAATAAACAGAGACAAACAATGCAATTACTGACATTAAAAATACTCTATAAGGAATCAATAGCAGAATATCTGAGGCAGAACAGAAAAGTGAGCTGAAAGACAGAATGGTAGAAATAACTGCTGAAGAGCAGAATATAGGAAAAAGAATGAAAAGAACTGAGGATAGTCTCAGAGACGTCTGGGACAATATTAAATGGACCAACGTTCATATTATAGGGGTACTGGAAGAAGAAGAGGAAAAGAAAGAGTATGAAAAATTTTTTGAAGAGATGATAGTCAGAAATGTTCTTAACCTAGGAAAGGAAATAGTCAATTAAATCCAACAAGCACAGGGAATCCAATACAGGGTAAACCCAAGGAGAAACATGCCAAGAAACATACTAATCAAATTGTAAACAATTAAATACAAAGAAATAATATTAAAAGTAGCAAGGGAAAAGCAGCAAGTAACATACAACGGAAATCCCACATGCTTAACAGCTGATCTTTCAGCAGAAGCTCTGCAGGCCAGAAGGGAATGGCAGGGTATATTTAAAGTACTGAAACGGAAAAATCTACAACAAAGGTTACTCCACCCAGCAAGCACCCCTTTGAAAACTGATGGAGAAATCAAGAGATTTACAGACAAGCAAAAGTTAAATGAATTTAGTACCTCCAAACCAGTTTTGCTTCTTTGGTGGCTCAGAGGTTAAAGCGTCTGCCTCCAATGAGGGAGACCTGGGTTCAATCCCTAGGGCAGGAAGATTCCCTGGAGAAGGAAATAGCAACCCACTCCAGTATTCTTGCCTGGAGAATCTCATGGATGGAGGAGCCTGGTAGGCTGCAGTCCACTTGCTTGCAAAGAGTCGGACACAACTGAGCGACTTCACTTTCACTTTCAAACCAGTTTTACAATAAATGATAAAGGAGTTAGATAGACAGGAAACATAAAAGAAAAAAAAAACCTACAGAAACAAATCCCAAGCAATTAAGAAAATGGCAATAGGAGCACTGTTGTTGTTTAGTCACACAGTCAAGTTCAGCTATTTGAGACCCCATGGGCTGAATCATGCCAGGCTTCCCTTCACTACCACCCAGAAGTTGCTCAAACTCATGTCCATTGAGTTGGTGATGCCATTCAACCATCTCATCCTCTATCATCCCCTTCTCCTCCTGCCTTCAATCTTTCCCAGCATCAGGGACTTTTTCAACAAGTCAGCTCTATGCATCAGAGGACCAGTTGAAGGTTCAGCTTCAGTATCAATCCTTACAGTTAATATTCAAGGTGGATTTCCTTTAGGATTGACTTGGTTGATCTTGATGTAAAGGCTATATATGGCAAACCCACATCAAACATTTTTCTCAACGGTAAAAAAAAATTGAAAGCATTTCCTGTAAGATCAGGAACAAGACGAGGGTGCCACTCTCACCACTATTATTCAACATAGTTTTGGAAGTCCCAGCTATGGCAATCAGAGAATGTAAATAAATAAAAGGAATTCAGAATGGAAAAGAAGAAATAAAACTCTCACTGTTTGCAAATGACATGATACTATATATAAAAAACCCTAAAGATACTATCAGTAAATTACTAGAGCTAATCAATGAATTTAGCAAAGTTGCAGGGTACAAAATCAGTATAGAGAATTTACTTGCATTCCTTTGTCAGTTTTCAGTTCAGTCACTCATTCGTGTTCAAATCTTTGTGAGCCCATGGAGTGCAGCATGCCAGGGTTCCATGTCTATCGCCAACACCCAGAGCTTGCTCAAACTCATGTCTATAAAGTCATTGATGCCCTCCAACCATCTCGTCTTCTGTCATTCCTTTTTTCTCCTGCTTTCAGTCTTTCCCAGCATCAGGGAATTTTCCAATGAGTCAGTTCTTTTCATCAGGTGGCCAAAGTATTGGAGCTTCATTTTCAACATCATCCTTCCAATGAATATTTAGGACTGATTTCCTTTAGGATTGACTGGTTTCATCTCCTTGCAGTCCAAAAGAATCTCCTTTATACTAACAACGAAAAATTGGAGAAATTAAGGAATCAATCCCATTTACCACTGCAACAGAAAGAATAAAATATCTAGCAATAAACATATCTAAGGAGACAAACGATCTGTATACAGAAAACTATAAGACACTGAGGAAAGAAATCAAAGACCACATAAACAGATGGAAAGATATACCATGTCACTGGATTGGAAGAATCAACATTGTGAAAATGACTATACTACCAAATGCAATCTACACATTCAATATGTTCCCTATCAAATTACAAATGGTATTTTTCACAGAACTAGAACAGAAAATTTCACAATGCATATGGAAACACAAAAGACCACAAATAGCCAAAGCAATCTTGAGAAAGAAGAATGGTGCTAGAGGAATCAACCTTCCTGACCTCAGACAGTATTACAAAGCTACAGTTATCAAGACAGTATGGTACTGGTACAAAAACAGAAATATAGACCAATGGAACAAAATAGAAAACCCAGACATAAGCCCACAAACCTACGGGCAGGTCATCTTTGTCAAAGGAGGCAAGAATATACAATGGGGAAAAGATAGTTTGTTCAATAAGTGGTGCTGGGAAAACTGGACAGCTACATGTAAAAAAAAAATGAAATTAGAATACTTCTTAACAACATACACAAAGATAAACTCAAAATGGATTAAAGACCTAAATGTTAGACCAGAAACTATAAGACTCTCGGAGGAAAACTTGATATGATAATTCACGCAAGATCTTCCATGACCCACCTCTTAGACTAATGGAATTTAAAACAAAAATAAAAAAAGTGGGACCTAATTAAACTTAAACACTTTTGCATAGCAAAGGAAACTATAAACAAGGTGAAAATACCACCCTCAGAATGGATGAAAATAATAGGAAATGAAACAGCTGACAAAGGATTAATTTCCAAAATATACAAGCAGCACATAGAAGTCAATACCAGGAAAACAAACAACAGAGTCAAAAAGGAGAATATAAATAGACATTTCTCCAAAGAAGACATGCAGATGACTAATAAGCACATGAAAAGATGTTCAATACATCTCATTATTATAGAAATGCAAATCAAAACTACAAAGAGATATCATCACACCAGTTAAAATGGCCATCATCAAAATGTCGAGAAACAGTAAATGCTGCAGAAGGTATAGAGAAAAGGGAACCCTCTTGCACTGTTGGTGGGAATGTAAATTGATACAGCCACTAAGGAAGACAGTATGGAGATTCCTTAAACTAGAAATAAAACCACCGTAGGACTGTATATCCAACTTCTAGCCATATACCCTGAGGAAACCAAAACTGAAAAAGACAAATGTACTCCAATGTTCATTGAAACACTATTTACAACAGCTAGTACATGGAAGCAACCTAGATGTCCATCAATAGATGAATGGATAAGAAAGCAGTGGTACATACATATAATGGAATATTAATCAGCCATAAAAAAGAAAGCATTTGAGTCAGTTCTAATGAGATTGATGAACCTAGAGCCTATTATACAGAGTAAAATAAGTAAAAAAGAGAAAAGGAAATATCATATACTAATGCATATGTATAGAATCTAGAAAAATGGTACTGATAAAATTATTTTCAAGGCACCAATGGAGACACAGACATAGATTACAGACTTATGAACATGGAGTGGGGGGAGGAAGGAGAGGATGGGCTATATGGAGAAAGTAACATGGATTACCACAGGTAAAATGAATAGCCAATGAGGGGGTGGGAGATATTGCTATGATTTATATCAAAGAGTCTTCTGCCTATGTCTCAATGTTTTATATTACATTTATGTTTTTAATTAATTTTTACTTTATTTTTGTATACAGTATTAGGGAGTGTTCTAAATTCATTATTTTACATGTCTCTGTCCAGTTTTGCCTGTCTCACTTATTAAAGAGATGGTCTTTTCTTCATTATATATTCTTGCCTTCTTTATCATAGGTTAGGCAGCCAGGGGTGCATGGGTTTATCTCTGGACTTTCTATCGTGTTCCATTTACCTAAATTTCTGTTTTTGCACAAATAACATACTATTTCTATGACTGTAGTTTTCTAGTCTAATCTGAAGTCAGGGAACCTGATTCCCCTATTCCATTCTTCTTTCTCAAGATTTCTTTCACTATTTGGGGTTTTTACTATTTCCATACAAATTGCAAAGCTTACTGTTCTAGTTCTATGAAAAATGTGCTTGGTAATTTGGGATTGCTTTGAGTCTGTAAATTGCTTTGGGTTATATAGTCATTTTCTCAACATTGATTCATCCAGTCCAAGTATATGGTATATCTCTCCATTTGTTTGTGTCATCTTCTATTTCTTTCATCAGTATTCTATTTTTTTCTGAGTACAGCTATTTTCCCACCTTAAGTAGGTTTATTACTAGGTATATTGTTCTTTTAAATCAATGGAAAGTGGGATTGTCTCTGTAAAATCTTTTTCTGATCATTCATTGCTAGTGGATAGGAATGTAATAGATATCTGCATATTAATTTTCTATCCTGCCATTTTACTGAATTTATTGATGAACTCTAGTAGCCTTCTGGTGGCATCTCTAGAATTTTTTATATATAGTATCATGTCATCTGCTAACAGTAACAATTTTACTTTTTCTTTTCCAAATTTGATTCATTTTCTTTCTTTTTTTCCCCTCTGATTGCCATGGCTAGAACTTCCAAAACTATGTTAATGAAAGTGGCAAGAGTGGACATCTTTGTATTGTTCTTGATCTTAGAGGAGATGTTTTCAGATTTTCATCATTAAGAATTATGTTCTCTGTGGGTTTGTCATATATGGCCTTTATTATGTTGAAGTAGGTTTCATCTAAACCCACTTTCTGTAGACTTTTTTTTTTATCATAAATGTGTGTTGAACTGTGTTAAAAGTTTTTTCTTCATGTATTCACAAGATCATGTGATTCATGCTTCACTTTTTTTAATGTGCTGTATCACACTGACTCTCCACATTCAAGGAGCTGCGGCTGTGCAGGCACAGGAGGGCCGAGAGGAATACTCCATGTTTAAGGTCAGGAGGGGCGGCGGTGAGGGGATACCCCTTGTCCAAGGTAAGGAGCAGCAGCTGTGCTTTGCTGGAGCAGCTGTGAAGAGATACAAATAGCTGTGAAAAGAAGAGAAGCGATGAACAAAAGAGAAAAGGAAAGATATAAGCATCTGAATGCAGAGTTCCAAAGAATAGAAAGAAGAGAAAAGAAAGCCGTCTTCAGCAACCAGTGCAAAGAAATAGAGGAAATGAACAAAATGGGAAAGACTAGAGATTTCTTCAAGAAAATTAGAGATACAAAGGGAATATTTTATGCAAAGATAGGCTCGATAAAGGACAGAAATAGTATGGACCTAACAGAAGCAGAAGATATTAAGAAGAGGTAGCAAGAATACACAGAAGAACTGTACAAAAAAGATCTTCATGACCCAGATAATCATGATGGTGTGATCACTCACTTAGAGCCAGACATCCTGGAATGTGAAGTTAAGTGGGCCTTAGGAAGCATCATTATGAGCAAAGCTAGTGGAGCTGATGGAATTCCAGTTGAGCTATTTCAAATCCTGAAAGGTGATGCTGTGAAAGTGCTCCACTCAATATGCCAGAAAATTTGGAAAACTCAGCAGTGGCCACAAGACTGGAAAAGGTCAGTTTTCATTCCAATCCCAAAGAAAGGCAATGCCAAAGAATGCTAAAACTACTGGACAATTGCACTCATCTCACATGCTAGTAAAGTAATGCTCAAAATTCTCCAAGCCAGGCTTCAGCAATACATGAACTGTGAACTTCCGGATGTTCAAGATGGCTTTAGAAAAGGCAGAGGAACCAGAGATCAAATTGCCAGCATCCAAATTGCTGGATCATGGAAAAAGCAAGAGAGTTCCAGAAAAACATCTATTTCTGCTTTATTGACTGTGCCAAAGCCTTTGACTGTGTGGATCACAATAAACTGTGGACAATTCTGAAGGAGATGGGAATACTAGACCACCTGACCTGCCTCCTGAGAAACCTGTATGCAGGTCAGGAAGCAACTGGCACAGTTACAACTGGACATGGAACAACAGACTGGTTCCAAATAGGAAAAGGAATATGTCAAGGTTGTATACTGTCACCCTGCTTATTTAACTTATATGCAGAGTATATCATGAGAAATGCTGGGCTGGAGGAAACACAAGCTGGAATCAAGATTGCTGGGACAAATATCAATAACCTAGAAGAATTAGATGACACCACCCTTACAGCAGAAAGTGAAGAGGAACTAAAAAGCCTCTTGATGAAAGTGAAAGAGGAGAGTGAAAAATTTGGCTTAAAGCTCAAGATTCAGAAAATGAAGATCATGGCATCTTGTTGCATCATTTCATGGGAAATAGATGGGGAAATAGTGGAAACATTGTCAGACTTTATTTTGGGGGGCTCCAAAATCACTGCAGAAGGTGATTGCAGCCATGAAATTAAAAGAAGCTTACTCTTTGGAAGGAAAGTTATGGCCAACCTAGCTATCATATTCAAAAGCAGAGACATTACTTTGCCAACTAAGGTCCGTCTAGTCAAGGCTATGGTTTTTCCAGTAGTCGTGTATGTATGTGTGAGTTGGACGGTGAAGAAAGCTGAGCGCCAAAGAATTGATGTTTTTGAACTGTGGTGTTGGAGAAGACTCTTGAGAGTCCCTTCGACTGCATAGAGATCCAATCAGTCCATTCTGGAGATCGGTCCTGGGTGTTCTTTGGAAGGAATGATGCTAAAGCTGAAACTCCAGTACTTTGGCCACTTCATGCGAAGAGGTGACTCATTGGAAAAGACTCTGATGCTGGGAGGGATTGGGAGCAGAAGGAGAAGGGAACGACAGAGGATGAGATGGCTGGATGGCATCACTGACTCGATGGATGTTAGTTTGAGTGAACTCTGGGAGTTGGTGATGGACAGGGAGGCCTGGCATGCTGCAATTCATGGGGTAGCAAAGAGTCAGACATGACTGAGTGACTGAAATAAACTGATCACACTGATTGAGATTCATATATTGAAGAATCCTTACATCCCTAGGATAAACCCCACTTGGTCAATGCATATGAGTCTTTTAATGTGGTATTGGATTCTATTTGCTAGTGTTTTGTTGAGGACTTTTGCATTTATGTTCCTCAGTTATATTGTCCCATAATTTTCTTTATTTGTGATCTTTGTCTGGTTTTTGTATCAAGGTAGTGGTGGCCTCTAGAATCAGCTTAAAGTGTTCCTTCCTCTGCATTTTTGTGAAGATTTTTATAAGAATAGGTGTTAAGTCTTTTCTAAGTATTTGATAGAATTAGCCTGTGAAGACATTTAGCACCAGGCTTTTGTTTGTTGGAAGATTCTTTTTAATTTATTTATTTTAATTGGAGAACAATTGGGCTTCCCCAAGAGCTCAGTAGGTAAAGAATCTGCTTGTAATGCAGGAGACCCCAGTTTGATTCCTGAGTCAGGAAGATCTGCTGGAGAATGGATAGGCCACCCACTCCAGTATATTTGGGCTTCCCTTGTGGCTCAGCTGGTAAAGAATCTGTCTGCAATGTGGGAGACCTGGGTTTGATCCCTGCATTTGGACGATCCCCTGAAGAAGGGAAAGGCTACTCCAGTATTCTGGCCTGGAGAATTCCATGGACTGTATAGTTCATGGGGTCACAAACAGTCAGACATGACTGAGTCTGACATGGACATTACTGACTAATTTAAATTTATTTATTAAACATTTGAAACTTGTGGGAAAACTATGATTAGTGTCATGATACCCTGGTATAGTTTGGTGGGTTTTAGCATCTAATCTAAGCACAGAAGATTATATAAAGTGAGTGCCTTCAACTGATGTGCTCTGTAATGAATTTCACACACCTCATGATGCAGCATTTTTCCTGTCTAGGCCAATGTATGCACACCATATTTCGTCAAAGTATCACAAACTTAAAAAATCAGGGAAGGGAAGTAAACAGCAGCATAAAGTTCATAAGTACATCACATCATATGAAATGGTGATGGCTCCTTTTCATGAAGCAGTGGTTTCCTTACATGTTTCCAAAGTCTGGGATGACCTCAGTCCTCAATTCTATGCCACATTCTGGTCATTGACAATATATGACCTTGCAGTTCCACATACCAGCTATGAACGTTAAGTCAATAAACTTAAAATCCAGATGAAAGCAATTGATGACAATCAGGAAATGCCTCCAAATAAAAAAGAGAAGGAGTGATGTACTGCCCTTCAGGACAAGCTTCTCGAAGAAGAAAATAAACAGATGGAACATGTACAGAGAGTTCTGCAGAGACTGAAACTGGAAAAGGACAACTGGCTTTTAGCAAAACCTACCAAAAATGAGACCGTCACAAAGTTTCTACAGCTGTGTATATTTCCTCGATGTATTTTTTCAGCAATTGATGCTATTTACTCATTTTGTTGAATTGGTACATCAACAGAAAACTCCAAATTTTTCCACACTTCTTTGCTATGATCGTGTTTCCTATGATTTAATTTATACAGTCACAATCTTTACTGAAAATGAAGCTAGTCAATATGGGAGATTCCTTTGCTGCATGTTAGAGACTGTGACCAGGTGGCACAGTGATAGAGCCACATATGAAAAATAATGTGTAAATTATCTAGGATTCCTTACTATATTACAAGCAACTGGATTTGATGGTGGAAATAAAGCTGATCAATTAGACTATGAAAATTTTCAACATGTTGTACACAAATGTCATTACAAAGTAACCAAGGCATCGGTACATTGCCTTGAAACAGGCGAATATACTCACATCAGGAATATCTTGATTGTGCTAACAAAAATACTTCCTTGATACCCAAAGTTTTGAATCTGGGTCAGGCTTTGGAAAGAAGAGTGCATAAAATCTGCCAAGAGGAAAAAGAAAAGAGGTCAGATCTATATGCATTGGCTATGGGCTACTCTGGGCAGTTGAAAAGTAGAAAGTCATACATAATACCTGAAAATGAGTTTCATCACAAAGACCTCCCTCCAAAGAATGCAGTTGCCAGTGTACAAAATGGGCCTGGTGGTGGGCCTTCTTCATCATCTATTGGAAGTGCATCTAAGTTGGACAAAAGCAGTACCGAGGACATTGATAAATCAAGGGAGAGATCTCAGTGTGGTGTGAAAGCTGTTGATAAAGCTTCTAGTTTCACACCAAAAGGGAATTCAAGTAATGGAAACAGTGGCTCTAATAGCAGCAAAACTGTTAAAGAAAATGACAAAGAGAAAGAAAAAGAGAAAAAAGAAAAGACTTCAGCTACTACTCCAGAGGCCTGAGTACTTGATAAAGATGGTAAAGAAAAACCAAAGGAAGAACGGCCAAATAAAGATGAAAAAGCAAGAGAGACGAAGGAAAGAACACCTAAATCTTACAAAGAGAAAGAAAAATTCAAAAAGGAAGAAAAAGCTAAAGATGAGAAATTCAAGACGACTGTCCCGAATGTAGAATCAAAGTCAACTCAAGAAAAGGAAAGAGAGAAGAAGCCGTCCAGAGAATGAGATATAGCAAAGGAAATGAAATCAAAGGAAAATGTTAAAGGAGGAGAAAAAACACCAGTTTCTGGGTCCTTGAAGTCATCTCTTCCCCCTTCAAATATTGCAGAGCCTGAAAGGGAACAGAAACGTCACAAAATTGATACCCATTATTCTCCATCACATTCCTCAACAGTAAAGGACAGTCTCATCGAACTCAAGGAGTCTTCAGCAAAGCTCTACATTAATCATACTCCTCCACCACTGTCCAAGAGTAAGGAGAGAGAAATGGACAAGAAAGGTTTGGACAAGTCAAGGGAAAGATCCAGAGAAAGAGGAAAAAAAAGATGAAAAACACAGGAAAGAGTGGAAAAGGGATCACTCAAACAATGACCGAGAAGTGCCACCAGACTTAACCAAGAGGTGGAAAGAGGAAAGTGAAACAATGGGGGTTTCAAAATACAAAAGTGAAAGTCCATGTGAGTCTCCTTATCCAAATGAGAAAGACAAGGAAAAAAAATAAGTCAAAATCTTCAGGCAAAAATAAAAGGCGGTGACTCATTTAAATCTGAAAAGATGGATAAAATCTCCTCTGGTGGCAAAAAGGAGTCCAGGCATGATAAAGAAAAGATAGAAAAGAAGGAGAAATGGGACAGTTCCAGAGGAAAGGAAGAGAAGAAACGTCATAAGTCCTCGGACAAGCACAGATAATGAAGACTTTCAATCAAGGGTGTGGACAGACCCCTAAGCTGAAAGTCTCCCAGAGGAGGATGCCAAAGCTACATGTGTCACTCTCAGAATGATATCACCCATAACTGAGAGCTTCTCATGCTGTCCATTTAATGGGAATCTGCTTTAAATCAGAAGATGAACACACACCACCATCCTCTTGATGAGACATTCCAAGGTCACTGGTTTTCAGAACATTATTTTCACCTCCAGGCAGTTTCTTGCAGCAAGGTCCCTGTGCATACAATTTTTACCTGAGGTTTGCAATTCAGAAGCAGTATCTAATAAAAATTTTGCTAACTGTTTTAGTTCATTGTTCTTTCTCAGAAAGGAGAGGAAATCACGTCCTGGAACAAGTCCCTTAGTTTTGTAGATAGGCTGTATTTGTGTGCTAACTTTTATGAATTTTACAATATTGGTATGATTATATTGCTTGAGGATTTTGGCTTCTTGTAAAAAATTTAATTTCAGTTCCTGGGAAAGATCATCTTCACATGTTCTAACAGTGATACCAATTTTATCTTTTAATGCGCCCCTAAATGTGTCATCAAAATTTCCCTTGCCCAGTAATTATGACAGCTTCATGATTGAGATGAAGAAGGCAGTAGCAACCCACTCCAGTACTCTTGCCTGGAAAATCCCATGAACGGAGGAGCCTGGTAGGTTGCAGTCCATGGAGTCACTAAGAGTTGGACACGACTGAGCGACTTCATTTTCACTTACTTTACAATATTGTGATGGCTTTTTGCCATACATTAACATGTATCATCCACGGGTAAACATGTGTCACCTCATCCTGAACCACCCTCCCACCTCCCTCTCCTTGTTAGATAGTTTTAATCACAGTTTTAATTTCAGTTCTTGTGATTGGTTTGTTGACATTTTTTATTTCTTTCTGGTTCAGCCTTAGAAAGTTGTTTCTAAGAAGCTGTCCATTTCTTGTAGGTTGTCCATGTTATTGGCATGTACTTACTTATAGTAATCTCTTATATCCTTTCTTTTTCTGTTTTATTTGTTGTAAGTTATTTTTAATTTCTTTTTTTTAACATCGTATTATTTTTATTGTGCTTTATTGTACTTGTATTTCCAAACAAGAAGTTAACAGATAACAATGACTGGTGAGAATGTTTAAAAAAATGTTAAGCTCTTTGATATTAGATTCCTGCTAAATTTACTCTCCATCTTACAACTTATGTGACTTACAACTTATGTCACTTTGTATCAACTTACATCTGTCACTCTACTTAAATGGTATCATTGAGCTTTCTATCAATCTTTTTATTGATTTGAATCTTCTCTGTTCATCTTGATGAGTTTGGCTAAAGGTTTGTCAATTTTGTTTATCTTCTCAAAGAGCCAGATTCTGATTTCATTGATCTTTGCTATTGTTTTCTTTGTTTATTTATTTCTGCTCTGATTTTTATGATTTCTTTCCTTCTACTAATTTTAGGTTATTCTTTCTCTAGTTGCTTTAGGTGCAAGATTAGGTGCAAGATTTGTAACATTTCTTGTTTCCTGAGGTAAGATTATATTGCTTTAAATGCCCCTTTTAGAACAGCATTTTTCTGCATCCCATAGGTTTTTGTCATCATGTTTTCATTGTTATCTGATTCTAGGTAATTTTTTTAAATTTTCTCTCTCTCTTTTTTTTTTTTTAAAGTTATATCTTCTTTTGTTTTGTAGCATATTGTGCAAGTATGCCACCCAGTTGGGGGTTTTGGGGAGGTGATGGCATGGGTTTGGGAGCCAGTTCCAGCAAATCTCCTTGCTAGTGTCCAGGGGGACTGAGGCCATGGCATGATGAGAGAAGCTGCAATGGCAGGTCTGCCCTTTGCACATCACTCAGCAATGGTGCTTTGCCTCTCTAGTGGTCTGAGCTTCCTCTATGAGCATTCTTCATTTTGGAGCCCCTCATTCTTGTCTTCTCAGGCCATCTCCTCACAGTCACCATCAGTCCACTTCCTGGGTCTGCTCTCCAATCTCCGTGTTCCAGCATCTAGTCCCTGTTTACACCAGCTTGACACCTGTGTCAGGATGGGGCATACAGGGCTATGGTACAGACCATCTGTGCAGGTCTCACTCTATTCTGCATGCCACTGACCATTTGCTACACTATCCTCCAAGCACCTCAAATTCCCTTTCTGTCCAGCTGATCCCTCACTTACTAAGGGATTTTCCCAGACAGGAACCTCTCTTCACTTTCAACCTACAGCCAGTTACACTGGTCCTGTCCTTCTTCCATTCCTTTTACTTTTCCCTCCTTTATTTATCTCACTCAGTTATGTTGGGGTGTTTCTTATCCTTTTAAGTGTTGAAGGTCCTCTGCTAGTGTTTAGCAGGTACTCTATAGGAACTGTTCCACTTGTAGATATATTCTTGATCTGTCTGTGAGGTGAAATGAACTCTATATTGTCCTACTCCTCGAACATCTTTCAAAAGCTCCATTTTGAGTTTATTTTTGTGTATGGTATTAAAGAATGTTCAAATTTCATTTTTTACATGTAGCTGTCCAGTTTTCCAAGCACTATTTTTTTAACAGTCTGTCTTTTCTCTATTTTATATTCTTGTCTCCTTTGTCATAGATTGATTAATTACAGGTGTGTGGGTTTACTTCTGGGCTTTCTATTCTTTTCCATTGATCTATATTTCCATTTTTGCCTAATTTCCATACTGATTTGATGATTATAGCTTTGTAGTATAGTCTGAAGCCAGGGAGCTGGGATCCTCTAGCTCTGTTTTTCTTTTTCAACGTTGTTTTGGCTATTCATGGTCTTTTGTGTCTCTCTACATATTTTAAGGTTTTTGTTTGTTTGTTTTACTTCTGTGGAAAATACCATTGTTAATTTGATAGGGATTACATTGAAACTATAACACTATGGCCATCATTGAAAAGTCTACAAACAATACATGCTGATGAGGGTATTGAGAAAAGCACCCTCCTACACTGTCGGTGGGAATGTTATTTGGTACAGTCACTACAGAGAATAATATGGATATTCCTTAAGTAACTGAAAATAGAGCTACTGTATGATCCAGTAATTCCACTCTTGGACATATATCTGGATAAAATCATGATTCAAAGTGACACATGCTCCTCAATGTTCACTGCAGCACTGTTTACAACAATCAAGACAGCAATGTAACCAGAATGAATGGGTAAAAGCATATAGTACATATACACATTGGATTATCACTCAGGTTTTAAAAAGAATAAATAATACCTTTTGTAGCAACATGGATGGATGTAGAGATTATCATACTAAAGCCAAGTGAGAAGAGAAAGACAAATATCATATCACTTATACACGGAATCTAAAATGATGATACAAGTGAACTTATTTACAAAACAGAAACAGACTCAGAGACTTCAAAAATAAACTGATTGTTACCAGAGAGAAACAAAAGAGAGGAAGAGTAAATTGGGAATTTGGGATTAACAAACACATATTACTATATGTAAAATAGATAACAAGAAGGACATCTATTATAGCACAAGGAACTCTGCTTACTAGTCTGTAATAACCTATATGGGAAAATAACTTGGAAAATCATGTATACATATATATGTATAACTGAACCATTTTGCTATACAACTGAAACTAACACAACATTGTAAATCAATTAAGCTCCAAAATAAGATAAAAATTAAATTTAAAAAAATGCTTACCTTGAAGAGGTTAGAAAATGGTATCAATAAAGACATTTATGAGTAACATACATTTTTCAGTATGGGGCACTTGATTTATTTCAGAAAAATTAAAATGTTTATATAATATGTTCAATGTATTATTAACCAAACATTAAAAATGAAATAATGCCATTTGCAGCAACATGGATGGACCTGGAGATTATCATATTAAGCGAAGTAAGTCAGACAGAGAAAGACAAATATTGCATACTATTGTTTATATGCAGAATCTAAAAAATAAAAAAGGAAATAGACTCACAGACTTAGAGAAAGAATTATGGTTATCAGGTGGGAAGAGAGGAAGTTCATAAATTGGGAGTTTGGGATTGGCATGTATACACTGCTATATTTAAAATAGATAATTTAAAAGGGTCTACTATAAAGCACAGTGAACTCTATTCAGTACTTTGTAATAAATAAATGAGAAAATAGTTTGAAAAAGAATAGATATATGGATTACAAATCAATATGTATAACTGAATCACTTTGCTGTCCACAGGAAACTAACACAACATTGTTAATTAACTATACTTCAAAATTAAATAAAATTATGGATATTGTGATCGTTTATGTACAGGATTTTATGTGAAAGTTCATTTCATTTCTCTGGGTAAATATCCAAGTTTGTAATTGCTGGATTTTATGGTACTTCATGTCTAGTTTTTGAGGAAACTGTTGCATTGTTTTGTAAAATGGTTGTACAATTTTACATTCCCCCCAAAATTTACTAATGATCCAGTTTATCCATTTCTTGACCAAAATTTGGTGGTGCTATTGTTTGTTGTTCTTGTTGTTTTATTGCAACAAGCTTGTAGTGGTGACTTGTGATTGTACTTTGCATTGCCTTAATGGTTAATGTTAACGAACATCTTTCACATGATAATTAGCCACTTGCTTGTCCTTTTCCATAAAATGTCTGCTATGTCTTTTGCCAATTTTTAAATGTATTATTAATATTTCTGTTTAAACTGTCCCATTTCAAGTGTCCCATACATGTATATATATGTATATATATGTATATGTATATTCAAGGTATTATATAACCATATATATATATATATATATATGCATAAGTGAGTGAAGTCACTCAGTCATGTCCGACTCTGCGACCCCACGGACTGTAGCCTAGCAGGCTTCTCCTTCCATACTGGAGTGGGTTGCCATTTCTTTCTCCAGAGGATCTTCCTAATCCAGGCATTGAATCCAAGTCTCCGGCATTGTGAAAGTGAAAGAATGTGAGGTCGCTCAGTCATGTCCTACTCTTTGCAGCATTGTAGGCAGATGCTTTACCATCTGAGCCACTAAGGAAGTCCTATATATATATGCTGCTGCTCTGCTGCTGCTAAGTCGCTTCAGTCGTGTCCGACTCTGTGCGACCCCATAGACGGCAGCCCACCAGGCTCCCCCATCCCTGGGATTCTCCAGTATACATATAAATATGTATGCATATGCTTTTATGTATATTCACCCATATATATACATATCAATTTATCAATTTTTGTCATTTTATGGATTATGATTTTGTTATTGTGAAGTCTAAGAAATGTTTGCTTAGCCCTAGAGTTCAAAGAATTTCTCCAGGGTTTCTTTTTTTTTAATTTTATGATTTTATATTTTATATTTAAGTTCATGATCCACTTTGTGTTGGATTTTATGTAGAATATGAGGTTTAGGTCAAAGTTCTTTTATGTTTTTCAATATTTTTGACCTATAGGTATTCAGCTGTTTCAGCACAATTTACTGAAATTCTTTGCCCATTCATCCATTGAATAGTGATTTGATTTTGCAACAGTCTGAAAATTATTTGGGCATATTTGTGTGGGTCTATTTCTGGATTCTCTATTCTATTTCATTGATTTCTAGCTCTTTATTAATAACACACTACCTTGATTATGATATCTATATAGTAATTCATAATATTAGGTAGAATAATTCCTTCCACTTTATTCTCCTTTTTCAAAATGATTTTACCTATACTAGTGCCTTTCTACATGTATATATAACGTTTAGAATTTGTTGACTATGTCTATGAAAATCTTTGCTGAGGTTTTGTTAGAAATTGCATTAAAACCTATAGATCTGTTTGGAGAGAATAAATGTTTTAATAAATTGAGTCTTCTAATCTATAAACACATTATGCCTATTTATTTTATTTTTTATCAGCATTTTGTAACTTTGGACATCTTGGACATGTCTTGTTAGAATTTTATCTAAGTATTTCATTTTCTTTGGAGCAGTTGTAAATAGCATTGTGGGTTTTTTTGTTTGTTTGGGGTTTTGTATATTCATTGTTAGTACATAGAAATGTGATTGCTTTTTGTGTATTCATCTTGTATCCTGCAAACTTGCTGAACTCAGTTCCATAAGTTTTGGTGTGTTTTTTATTATTTTTTTTATAGATACCTTGGTATCTAGTTATTCTAGGTAGACCACCATATCTTGTCTTCTACAATTATGGATAGCTTTATTTCTTCCTTTATGACATTTATGTCTTTTGTTTCCTTTTCTTGACTCATTACTTTGACTAGGACTTCAGGTACTATGTTGAAAAACTAAGAATAGAACTGCCATATGATCCAGCAATTTTACTTCTGGGTGTATATCTGAAGAAAATAAAAATATGTCCACACTCCCATGTTTATTTTAGCATTATTCTCAATAGCCAAATAAGGAAACAACCTAAGTATCTGTCAATGGATGAATGCATAAAGTGTATACAATAAGATATTATTTAGCCATGAGAAAGAAGGCAAATCTTGTGATTTGCAACAACATAGGTGGACGTTCAGGGCATTATATGGACATTTCAGACAGAGAGAGAGAGATACTGTATGGTATCACTTACATGTGGAATCAAGAAATGCCAGACTCATCAAAGCAATGTGTATTGCTGCCTACAAGGGGCTGGAGGTGGGAGTATTGGGGGGATGTTGGTCAAAGTATCCAAACTTACATTTAGAAGGTGAACAAGTTCTGGAGAGCTAGTGCATAGCATTGTGATTATAGTTAACAATATTGTATTATATAATTCAAAGTTACTACGAGACTGGATTGTAAATGTTCTTTCCAGAAAAAGAAATGACAATTATATGTTGCAATGGAGGTATTAGCTAAGGCTATACTGGTAATTATATTGCAATATATAAATGCATCACATCAACATATTTTATACCTTAAACAGTGTTATCAATTCAGTCGCTAAGTCGCATCCAACTCTTTGTGACCCCATGGACTGCAGCATGCCAAGCTTCCCTGTCCATCACCAACTCCGGGAGCTTACTCAAACTCATGTCCATCGACTCAGTGATGCCATCCAACTGTATCATCCTCTGCTCCCTTCTACTGCCTTCAATCTTTCCCAGCATCAGGGTATTTTCTAACATCAGGGTCTTTTCCAATGAGTCAGTTCTTCTCATCAGGTGGCCAAAGTACTGGAGTTTCATTTTCAGCATCAGTCTATCCAATGAATATTCAGGACTGATTTCTTTTAGGATGGACTGGTTGGATCTCCTTGCAGTCCAAGGGACTCTCAAGAGTCTCCTCCAATACCACAGTTCAAAAGCATCAATTATTCAGTGCTCATCTTTCTTTATAGTCCAACTCTCACATCCATACATGACTAATGGAAAAACCATAGTTTGACAAGACTTTTATTTCAATTTTAAGTAAAGTGATGAGAGTGAGCATCTTTGCCTTCTTCAAAATTTTAGATATTCTCACTAAAATCTATGTGCTTTTTACAGATGCTATTAAGTTGTAGAAGTTCTTCTCAATGCCTATATTTCTGAGAGTTAAAAAATATGTAATTAGGGGTTAGGGTATTTTTCTGTGTCAGTTGATATTACCATATGATTTTTCTTCTTACCTTGTTTATAGGAAGGATTAAATCAATTGATGTTGCAATATTGAACAAGTCCTGTGTAAACGAAGTAAATCCCACATAGTCACAGTCACAACTAATTTTACATATTGATATGTCTCATCTACAATATTTTTTTTTCAGATTTTAAAATCTATTTCAAGAGGTATATTGGTCTATATTTTTCTTTTATTATGTTGTTTTTGGTTATAATATTAGTGTAACACTAGTCTCATAAAATGAGTTAGGAAGTATTTTCTTCTATTTTCTGGAAGAAATTATGGATATATATTATTTTCAGGAGATTTTTTCCCCAATAGCAGTTTTATTGAGATGTAATTTATATGTCTTAAAATTCACCATCTAAAATATATACTTCATAGGCTAGTATTATATAGACTGAGTTCTGCAACCATCACCACTATAATTTTAGGAAATTTTTGTCACTCCAAATAGAAATGCCATACCAATTACCAATTAACCCCTCTAACCTTTCTTCTCTCACTCTCACAACCCATGGCAAAAACTAATCTTTCTGTGTCTAAGGAATAGCTCATTCTGGTCATATCTCATAAAAGGAAAAATACAATACGTGGGTTTTGTCATCAGTTTCTTTTAATTAGCATAATCTTTTCTCCATCTATTCATGTTATATGAAGTATAGTTGATTTACAATATTCACAATATCATGTTAGTGACATGCACAGCAAAGTGATTAGTTATATTTTTCAGAGTATATTCCCTTACAATTTATTATAAAATATTAAATATAATTCCCTGTGCTATGCAGAAAATCCTCTTTACTTATTGATTTTATGTACAGTAGTTGATGTCTGTTACACTCATAATCCTAATTTGTCCCTCATTTCCTCCCTCTCCCCTTTGGTGACCGTAAGTTTGTACTTTGCTTCTGTGTGTCTGTTTCTGTTTTGTATGTAGATGCATTTTTTATCATTTCTTTAGATTCCACATGTAAGTATTATCATACAGTATTTGCCTTTCTTTGTCTGATGTACATCAGTAAGCATATTTTCTAGTTTCACCAATGTAACTGACTATCTTATTCTTTTTTACAACCAACTTTCCATTGTATATATATAATACACTCCTTTAAATATGTATATAATATATATATATATATATATATATATATATATACAACACATTTTTTAAGCTATTCTTTAGTTCTTTCCATTGTCTTGGCTATTATAAACAATTATAATATGAACAAATTGGGTTGCATTTGTCTTTTCAAATTAAAGTTTCATTTTTTTCATATATATGCCCAAGAGTGGGAGTGCTGGATAATAAAGTAACTATATTTTTAAATTTCTTAAAAAAATCATCATAATATTCTCCATAGTGTCTGTACAAATTTACATTCACACAAATACAGCAGGAGAGTTCCTTTTTCTCCACATCCTCTCCAGCATTTATTGTTTGTAGATTTACTGATAATGGCCATTCTGACCTGTGGGAGATGATAACTTATTGCAATCCATTGAATTCTCCAGGCCAGAATACTGGAATAGGTAACCTTTCCCTTCTCCAGTGAATCTTTCCAACCCGGGAATCAAACTGGGATCTCCTGCATTGCAGGCAGATTATTTACCAGCTGAGCTACCAATTCAGTTCAGTTCAGTCGCTAAGTCGTGTCCGACTCTTTGTGACCCCATGAATTGCAGCACACCAGGCCTTCCTGTTCATCACCATCTCCCGGAGTTCACTCAGACTCACGTCCATCGAGACAGTGATGCCATCCAGCCATCTCATCCTCTGTCGTCCCCTTCTCCTCCTGCCCCCAATCCCTTCCAGCATCAGAATCTTTTCCAATGAGTCAACCCTTTGCATGAGATGGCCAAAGTACTGGAGTTTCAGCTTTAGCATCATTCCTTCCAAGGAAATCACAGGGATGATCTTCAGAATGGACTGGTTGGATCTCCTTGCAGTCCAAGGAACTCTCAAGAGTCTTCTCCAACACCACAGTTCAAAAGCATCAATTCTTCAGCATTCAGCCTTCTTCACAGTCCAACTCTCACATCCATACATGACTACTGGAAAAAACATAGCCTTCACTAGATGGACCTTAGTCAGCCAAGTAATGTCTCTGCTTTTAAATATGCTATCTAGGTTAGTCATAACTTTTCTTCCAAGGAGTAAGCGTCTTTTAATTTCATGGCTGCAGTCACCATCTGCAGTGATTTTGGAGCCCAAAATCATGAAGTCTGACAGTGTTTCCACCTTTTCCCATCTATTTCCAATGAAGTGATGGGACCAGAAGCCATGATCTTCGTTTTCTGAATGTTGAGCTTTAAGCCAACTTTTTCACTCTCCACTTTCACTTTCATCAAGAGGCTTTTTAGTTCCTCTTCACTTTCTTCCATAAGGATGGTGTCATCTGCATATCTGAGGTTATTGATATTTGTCCCAGCAATCTTGATTCCAGCTTGTGTTTCTTCCAGTGCAGCATTTCTCATGATGTACTCTGCATAGAAGTTAAATAAGCAGGATGACAATATACAGCCTTGATGTGCTCCTTTTCCTATCTGGAACCAGTCTCTTGTTCCATGTTCAGTTCTAACTGTTGCTTCCTGACCTGCATACAGATTTCTCAAGAGGCAGGTTATTTGGTCTGGTATTTCCATCTCTTTCAGAATTTTCCACAGTTTATTGTGATCCACACAGTCAAAGGTTTTGGCATAGTCAATAAAGCAGAAATAGATGTTTTTCTGGAACTCTCTTGCTTTTTCCATGATCCAGTGGATGTTGGCAATTTGATCTCTGGTTCCTCTGCTTTTTCTAAAACCAGCTTGAACATCAAGAAGTTCACGGTTCATGTATTGCTGAAGCCTGTCTTGGAGAATTTTGAGCATTACTTTACTAGCATGTGAGATGAGTGCAATTGTGCGGTACTTTGAGCATTCCTTAATAATTAGCAACGTTAAGCATCTTTTTGTGCGCCCATTGGCCATTCTCTATGTCTTCTTTGGAAAAGTGTCTGTTTAGGTCTTTTGCCCATTTTTCAATTGGGTTCTTTTTCTTTTATATTGAGTAGTATGAGATTTTTATATTTTAGATATTAAACCCCTGTCAGTCACACTATTGGCAAATATTTTCTCCATTCAGGTTGTTTTTTCATTCTGTTCATGTTTATTTTTGCTTTGAAAAAAGTTTTAAAACTTTGATAAGGAAAAAATTTGATTATTTTTGCTTTTACTCATTTAGCCTTGTGTGACTGATTTAAGAAAATAATACTATTGTAAAAGGAAGTTTTGCATATGTTCTCTTCTAGGAGTTTTATGGTGTCCATTTTATATTTAGGACTTTAAATCTGTATGTGTTTATTTTCATATATGATATTCAGAAGCATTCTAATTTTATTGATTTTTATGTAGCTTTCCAGATTTTCTTGAAAGAGACTGTCTTCACCACTGTATATTTCTGTCTCCTTTGTCATAGATTATTTGACCATAGGTGTGTCACCTTATTTCTGGGCTCTCTATTCTGTTCTATTGAACTATATTCCTGTTTTTGTGCAAATGCCACAATGTTTTAATTAATATATCTTTGTAGTATAGTCTGAAGTCTGTAAGAGTTATTCATTTCAGCTTTATTCTTTTTTTCCTGATGTTTCTTTGACAATCCTGGGCTTTTGGTAGTTTCATATAAATTTTAAGATTAAGTCTTTTAGTTATGTGGACAATGTCATGGATATTTTGTAAGGAATTTCAATAAATTCGTAGCTTGCTTTGAGGGACATGGCCATTTTAACAATATAAATTCTTTCAATTCAAGACCTCAGAATATATTTCCATTTCTTTGAAACATCTTCAGTTTATCTTATCAAGTTGTATAATTTTCAGTGTGTATGTCTTTCACCTCCTTGATTAAGTTTATTCTTAAGTCTTTTATTGTTATGACATGAATTTAAATGAGATTTTTAAACTTTCTTTTTCTGATAATTCATATTCATTAAGGGAAATGGAAAAAAAAAATTTGGTTACTAATCTTATATCTCCCCTGAGTGAACAATGAGGCTAAGACTTCAGAGCTTTGGGGGATGAATACTAAGTTTTTCTCCTTACCAGAGCATGTGAGATCTTCTTTCCCAGACTGATGATGGAATGCATACCTCCTGCAGTGAAAGCATGAAGTCTTAACCACTGGATCACCAGATGATAGGCACTGGAGCAGTGGCTATGTGGAGCTGGAGTGGCTGTGAGGAGATACCCCACATCCAGAGGCAAAGTAGAAGCCCCAGCAAGATAGTAGATGCTAGAGCAGTGGCTTCACAGAGCTGGAACAACTTTGAGTAGATAACCCACATCCAAGGGCAAAGGAGAAGCCCCAGCAAGATGAGGGGGCAAATTTAAATTTAGAATGAAACCCCATTCCCACGAGAGCAGCTCAGAGGGCTCAAACAAACCTTGTGTGCACCAGGGCCCAGAGACCCCACAGAGACTGAGACTGAACTGTGTTTGAGTGTCTCCTGTGGAGATATGGTTCAGCAGTGGACTGCTGTGAGGGTACAGGCTCAGGATGCGCCAGACATGGGTATGGCTAGGTGCAGCATACTTGGGTATGGCATAAGCCCTCTTGGAGGAGGTTGCCATTAACCCCACCATACAGCTGCCAGAACTTACACAGGACTGGGAAATAGACTCTTGGAGGGCACAAACAGAACTGTGTGCACACCAGGACCCAGGAGAAAGGAGCAGAGACCCCACAAAAGACTGACCCAGACTTGCCTAGGTGTTTCCAAGAGTCTCCACTGGAGGCGTGGGTTGTTGTTGGCCTGCTTCAATGTTGGGGGCACTGAGTTTAGCACTACATGCATGGGACCTTTTGAAGGAGTTAGCCATTGTCTTCATGACCTGCCCCATAGTTTGGCCTCAGGTAAATAACGTGGAGGGAACACAGCTCCACTCATCAACAGAAAACTGGATTAAAGATTTACTGAGGTTAGCCCCACTGATCAGAACAAGGCCCAGTTTCCCCCTCAGTCAGTCTTTCCCATCATGAAGCTTCTATAAGCCTCTTCTCCTTCTCCATCAGAGGGCACAAAGTTGGAAAACCACAATAACAGAAAACCAGCCAATCTGATGACATGGACCAAAGCCTTCTCTAACTCAATGAAACTATGAGCCATGCCATGTAGGGCCACCCAAGATGGAAGGGTCATAGTGGAGAGTTCTGACAAAATGTGGTTCACTGGAAAGGGGAATGGCAAACCACATCAGTATTCATGACTTAAGAACCCCATGAACAGTATGAAAAGGCTAAAAGATGGTACACTGAAAGATGAACTCTCCAGATTGGTAGGTGCCCAATAAGCTACTGGAGATCAGTGGAATAATAACTTCAGAAAGAATAAAGAGATGGAGCCAAAGCAAAAATAACACCCAGTTGTGGATGTGACTGGTGATAGAAGCAAAGTCCAATGCTGTAAAGAGCAACATTGCATAGGAACCTGGAATGTTAGGTCAATGAATCAAGGCAAATTGGAAGTGGTCAAACAGGAAATGGCAAGAGTAAATGTTAACATCTTAAGAATCAGAGAAATAAAATGGACTGGAATGGGTGAATTTAACTCAGATGATGATTATATCAACTACTGTGGGCAAGAATCCCTTAGAAGAAATGAAATAGTCATCATAGTCAACATGAGTAAGAAATGCAGTACTTGGATGCAAGCTGAAAGATGACAGAATGATCTCTGTTCATTTCCAAGGCAAATCATTAAATATCACAGTAATCGAAGTCTATCCCCTGACCAGTAATACTGAAGAAGCTGAAGATAAATGGTTCTATGAAGACCTACAAGACTTCTAGAACTAACCCTCCAAACATGGGGGTCCTATTTGTTATAGGGGACTGGAATGCAAAAGTAGGAAGTCAAGAAACACTTGGAGTAACAGGCAAATTTTGCCTTGGAGCACAGAATGAAGCAGGACAAAGGCTCGTAGTTTTTGCCAAGAGAACACACTGGTGATTACAAACACCCTCTTCCAAAATCATGAGAAGATTCTACACATGGACATCACCAAATGGTCAATACTGAAATTAGATTGATTATATTCTTTGCAGCCAAAGATGGAGAAGCTCTATACAGTCAGCAAAAACAAGACTAGGAGCTGGCTGTGGCTCAGATCATGAAATCCTTAGTGCCAAATTCAGACTTAAATTGAAGAAAGTAGGGAAAACCACGAGACAATTCAGGTACGACCTAAATCATATCCCTTATGATTATACAGTGAAAGTGAATAATAGATTCAATGGATTAGTTCTGATAGAGTCCCTGAGGAACCATAGACAGAGTTTCATGACATTGTACAGGAGACAGAGAGCCAAACCATCCAAAGAAAAAGAAATGCAAAAAAAAAAAAAAAGTGAAATGGCTCTCTGAGGAGGGATTACAAACAGCTGTGAAAAGAAGAGAGGTGAAAAGCAAAGGAGAAATGGAAAGATATACCCATTTGAATGCAGAGTTCCGAAGAATAGCAAGGAGAGACAAGAAAGCTCTCCTCAGTGAACAATGCAAATAAATAGAGGAAAACAATAGAATGGGAAAGGCTAGAGATCTCTTCAAGAAAATTAGAGATACCAAGGGAACATTTCATACAAAGATAGGCACAATAAAGGACAGAAATGGTATGGACCTAACAGAAGCAGAAGATATAAGAAGAGGTGGCAAGAAGACATAGAAGAACTATACAAAACAATTCTTCACGACCCAGATAATCACAATCTAGATCACTGACCTAGAGCCAGACATCCTGGAATATGAAGTCAAGTGGGCTTTAAGAAGCATCACTACTAACAAAACTAGAGGAGGTGATGGAATTCCAGGTGAGCTATGATGCTGTGAAAGTGCACCATTCAATATGCCAGAAAATTTGGAAAACTCAGCAGTGGCCACAGGACTGGAAAAGGTCAGATTTCATTCCAATCCCAAAGAAAGGCAATGCCAAAGAATGCTCAAACTACCGTACAATTACACTCATCTCACATGCTAGTAAATAAATGCTCAAAATTCTCCAAACCAGGCTTCAACAGTATGTGAATCATGAAATACCATATGTTCAAGTTAGATTTAGAAAAGACACAGGAACCAGAGATCAAATTGCAAACATCCATTGTATCATCAAAAAGGTAAGAGTGGTCCAGAAAAACATCTATTTCTGCTTTATTGAATATGCCAAAGCCTTTGACTGTGTGGATCACAATAAACTGGAAAATTCTGAGAGAGATGGGAATACTATACCACCTGACCTGTCTCTTGAGAAATCTGTATGCAGGTCAGGAAGCAACAGTTAGAACTGGACATGGAACAGCAGACTGGTTCCAAATAGGGAAAGGAGTAAGTCAAGGCTGTATATTGAAAACCTGTTTATTTAAATTATGTGCAGAGTACATCATGAGAAACACTGGGCTGGAGGAGGAACAAGCTGGAATCAAGATTACTGGTTCTATAACCTCAGATATGCAGATGACGCCATCCTTATGGCAGAAAGTGAAGAAGAAATAAAGAGCCTCTTGAAGAAAGTGAAAAGGAGAGTTAAAAGTTGGTTTAAAACTCAACATTCAGAAAAGTAAGATCATGGCATCTGGTCATGTCACTTCATGGCAAATAGATGGGGAAATAAATGGAACTATGAGAGACTTTAATTTGGGGGGCTCCAAAGTTAGTGTAGGTGGTGACTGCAGCCATGAAAGTAAAAGACTCTTGCTCTTTCGAAGAAAAGACGTGACCATCCTAGACAGCATACTGAAAACCAGAGACTTTACTTTGCCAACATAAGTCTGTCTAGTGAAAGCTATGGTTTTTCCAGTAGTCATATATGGATATGAGAGTTGGACAAAAGAAAGCTGAGCTCTTAAGAATTGATACTTTTGAACCATGGTGTTGGAAAAGATTCTTGAGAGTCCCTTGGGCTGCAAGGTAATCCAACCAGTCCATGCTAAAGGAAACCAGTCCTGAATATTCATCAGAAGAACTGATGCTGAAACTGAAACTCCAGCATTTTGGCCACTTGATGCCAAGAACTGACTCATTTGAAATGACCCTGATGCTGGGAAAGACTTAAGGCAGGGGTGGGGGACAACAGGGGATAAGATGGTTGGATGGCATTGCCATGGCAATTGAAAAGAGTTTGAATAAACTCTGGGAGTTGGTGATGGACAGGGAGGCCTGACATGCTTCAGTCCAAGGGGTCGCAAAAAGTCGGACATGACTGAGTGACTGAACTGAACTGAACTGAATCTTGCATCATGCTAATTTGCAGAGTTTATTTGCTCTAACAGTTTTGTGTGTGTGTGTGTAGAGTCTTTAGGATTCTCTATATAAAGTATCATGTCGTCTGCAAATAATGACTTTTTTTTTTTACCACATCCCTTCCAACTTCTATAACTATTTTTTCTTTCTCTTGTATAATTGCTGTGGCTCTGACTTCCAATACCATGTTCAATAAGAACAGTGACAGTGGGTATGCTAGTCTTGTTCCCAAATTTAATGAAAGGCTTTCATGCTTTTCACCATTGAGTATTATTTTGATTATGGGCTTATCATAAATGACTTTTATTTTGTGGACGTATATTACCTCTATATCCATTTTAATGAGACTTTTTTTCTTATCATGAATCGATGTTGAATTTCATCAAAAGATTTATCCATGTCTATTGAGATGATCATGTAGTTCTTTGATTTGTTAATTAGGTGTATCATATTGGTTGATTTGCATACATTAAAATATCCTTGCTACTCTGGAACAAATTCAATTTGATCATGGTGTGTAATTCTCTTTATCTATTGGAATTGTTTGCTAATATTTTGTTGAGTATATGTGCATCTATATTCATCAGATATTGGCCTGTAATTTAATCTTCTTTAGTGTCCTTGGTTTTGATATCAGGATGATGATGGCTTCATAGAAAGAATTTGGGAGGGTTCTCTCCTCTTCAATTTTTTGGAGTAGTTTGGGAAGGATAGGTATAATTTTTTCTTTTTATGTTTGGTAGAATTCCATAGAGAAGCCATATAATCCTAGACTTTTGTTTGCAGAGTTTTAATTTTTTTAATAACAGATTCTATTTCACTTCAGTGATCAGTGTGTTCAAATTATACATTTCTTCTTGCTTCAGTTTTGACACACTGTATGTTTCTAGAAAATTATGCATTTCTTGTGTGGCTCATGTGCTCAGTGTCCAACTCTTTGTGATGCCATAAGCTGTAGTATGGCAGGTTCCTCTGTCCATGGAATTTTCCAGGCAACAATTCTGGAGTGGATAGCCCTTTCCTACTCCAGAGGATCTTGCCAACTCAGGGACTGATCTCACAACTCTTATGTCTCCTGCACTGCACACAGATTCTTTACCACTGAGCCACCTGGGGAGGCACAGTTTTTCCCAAGTATCCAATTTGTTGTTAATTAACTGCTCATGGTGTTCTCTTAGGATTTCTTTTTTTATTGTTGTTATTTTGCATTTCTTTGGTATCAGTTGAGATTTCTTCTCTTTCATTTCTTATTTTGTTTAATTGAGTTCTCTATCTTTTCTTATTGGTGAGTCTGAGGGAAGGTTTGTCAGTTTTGTCTGTCTCTTTCAAATAAATATATAAAAGCCCAGCTCTTGGTTTTATTAATCTTTTTACTGTTTATATCCTCTGATATTTATTTTTCCTTCCTTCTGCAGAGTTTAGATTTTGTTTTCTTTTTCTGATTCTTTTAGTTGGTTTGCTGTGCTTAGTCACTCAGTTGTGTATGACTCTTTGCGACCCCATGGACTATAGCCTGCCAGGCTCCTCTGTCCATGGGGATTCTCTAGGCAAGAATACTGGAGTGTACTGTCATGCTTTCCTCCAACGGATCTTCCCAACCCAGGTATCGAACCCAGGTCACACTCACTATAGGTGGATTCTTTATCATCTGAGCCACCAGGGAAACTCATTTTAGTTGGTAGTTTGGGTTGTTTTTCAAGATATTTTCTTGTCTGTTGAAGAAGGCCTATATTGCTATGGACTTCCCTCTTAGAATTTTTGCTAAATCCCATAGATTATGTAAGGTTCCATTTTCATTTTCCTTTGTCTCAAGGTATTTTCTGATTCATTCTTTGATTTCATCATTAAACTGTTAGTTTATAACAACATGGTTTTAATTTCCATGTGTTCATTCTTTTCCTATTTTTCTTTCTGTGATCATTTCAAGTTTCACACTACTATGGTCAGAAAAAAATGTTTGAAATGATTTCTATCTTCTTAAATTTGTCGAGGTTTACTTTATGACCTACTGTGTGGTCTACCATAGAGAGCATTCCATGCATGCTTGAAAAATATGTTTTTATTCTTGGGTTCTTTTGGATATAATTTCCTGTGGATGTCAATTTAGTCCAACTGATACTCTGTGTCATCTAGGACTTCTGTTGCCTTATTGATTTTTCTCTCTGGATTATCTGTCCATTGATATCAATGAGGTGTTAAAGTATCCTACTCTTCTTATATCATTATCAATTTCTCCCTTTAGGTGTTTTAGTATTTGTTTCATATACGTTGATGCTCCAACTGAAAGAGTTAATTCTTAGGTAGGTTCATAAGGAATCCAGGGCTCTTGGAGGAGGAGAAAGGGGTCTGGGACACTAGAAGATGAAAAAGGGGTCTGAGGTCCTTGAAGAGTTTCAGTTCTGTCCCTCAGTGCTGTCCAACTTTTGGTGACCCTATGGACTGCAGCATGCCAGGTTTCCTTGTCCATTGCCAACTCACAGTGCCTCCCCAAACTCATGTCCTTCACGCCAGTGATGCCATCCAACCATCTCATCCTCTGTCGTTCACTTCTCCTCCTGTCTTGAATCTTTCCCAGCATCAGAGTCTTTTCACATGAGTCAGTTCTCCATATCCGGTGGCCAAAGTATTGGAGTTTCAGCTTCAACATCAGTCCTTCCAGTGAACACCCAGGATGAATTTCCTTTAGGATGGACTGGTTGGATCTCCTTCCAGCCCAAGGGACTCTCAAGAGTCTTCTCCAACACCATAGTTCAAAAGTATCTGTTCTTCAGTGCTCAGTTTTCTTTATAGTCCAACTCTCACATCCATACATGACTGCTGGAAAAACCATAGCTTTCACTAGACAGACCTTTGTTGGTCAAGTTATGTCTCCTTTTTATATGCTGTCTATGTGATCATAGCTTTTCTTCCAAGGATCAAGGGTCTTAATTTCGTGGCTGCAGTCACCATCTGCAGTGATTTTGGATCCCCAAAAATGAAGTTTCTCATCATTTCCATTGTTTCCTCATATATTTGCCATGAAGTGATGGGACCTGATGCCATAATCTTAGTTTTCTGAATGCTCAGTTTTAAGCCACCTTTTTCACTCTCCTCTTTCACTTCATCAAGAGGCTTTGTAGTTCACTTTCTGCTTGAAGAGGATAAAAGGACAAACTTTTTTTTCCCCTATATTCCTTCATCTTAATCACATTCG